>NW_016194575.1:2975-3139 GCF_001687245.7 Rhagoletis zephyria | reverse complement strand
ATTCAAAATAGCCTATGAATGCCTGCTTTGGTTTCACCATCTTCTATCTTAATACGCTAACGAAATCTCATACAAATCTATTCCTCCCCACCGCTCCTATGTTTCTCAACCAATTTGAATGATTCTTCTTATATTCGAAAGGTATTTCAAAGGGTAGGTGCGCA
>NW_016194575.1:1827-2870 GCF_001687245.7 Rhagoletis zephyria | reverse complement strand
GTGGAGTTATTCCGAAAAACTTCATTTATGGTGCGATTTGCTTCACATTCAAAATACATATTACTAACATCAAGGGAAATA
This sequence comes from Rhagoletis zephyria, assembly GCF_001687245.7. Lineage (NCBI taxonomy): Eukaryota > Metazoa > Arthropoda > Insecta > Diptera > Tephritidae > Rhagoletis > Rhagoletis zephyria. The sequence continues at coordinate 2,789 of NW_016194575.1, read as the reverse complement.
CACCTGCAAAAAATTTACCCGGTATGTGGCTCCAGAGCCGAGTTATTCCAATTTCCGTATAAGCCTATGAATGCTTTGGTTTCACCATCAACTATCTATATAATAATACGCTAACGAAATCCCATATAAATCTATTCCTCCCTACTGCCCCTATGTTTTTTAGCCAATTTGAATGATTCTTCTTTTGTTCGAAAGGTATTTCAAAGGGGAGGTGCGCATTTTGTTTGTTTTTTCAGTAGGTGGAGTTATTCCGAAAAACTTCATTTATGGTGCGATTTGCTTCACATTCAAAATACATATTACTAACATCAAGGGAAATAGACCTGCAAAAAATGGACCCCATAGGTGGCTCCACTGCCGAGTTATTCTAATTTCCGTATAAGCCTGCTTTGATTTCACCATCTACTATCTCTATATTAATACGCTAACGAAATCCCATACAAATCTATTCCTCCCTACTGCTCCTATGTTTCTCAACCAATTTGAATGATCCTTCTTTTGTTCGAAAGGTATTTCAAAGGGGAGGTGCGCATTTTGTTTGTTTTTTCAGTAGGTGGAGTAGGAGTGGAGTTATTCCGAAAAACTTCATTTATGGTCCGATTTGCTTCAAATTCAAAATACGTATTACTAACATCAATAGAAATACACCTGCGAAAAATGGGCCCGATATGTGGCCCAGAGCCGAGTTTTTCCAATTTCCGTATAAGCCTATGAATGCCTGCTTTGGTTTCACCATCTACTATCTATATATTAATACGCTAACGAAATCCCATACAAATCTATTCCTCCCCATCGCTCCTATGTTTCTCAACCAATTTGAACGATTCTTCTTTTGTTCGAAAGGTATTTCCAAGGGTAGGTGCGCATTTTGTTTATTTTTTCAGTGTGTGGAGTTATTCCGAAAAACTTCATTTATGGTCCGATTTGCTTCACACCTATGTTAGTAATATGTATTTTGAATT
>NW_016194575.1:852-1777 GCF_001687245.7 Rhagoletis zephyria | reverse complement strand
GGCGTCCATTTTTTGAGGTGTATTTATCTTGATGTTAGTAATAAGTGTTTTGAATTTGAAGCAAATCGGACATAAATGAAGTTTTTCGGAATAACCTCCTACCCACCTACTGAAAAAACAAACAAAATGCGCACCTCCCCTTTGAAATACCTTTCGAACAAAAGAAGAATCATTCAAATTGGTTGAGAAACATAGGAGCAGTAGGGAGGAATAGATTTGTATGGGATTTCGTTGACCCGATAGGTGGCTCCAGAGCCGAGTTATTCCAATTTCCGTATAAGCCTATGAATGCCTGCTTTGGTTTCACCATCAACTATCTATATAATAATACGCTAACGAAATCCCATATAAATCTATTCCTCCCTACTGCCCCTATGTTTTTCAGCCAATTTGAATGATTCTTCTTTTGTTCGAAAGGTATTTCAAAGGGGAGGTGCGCATTTTGTTTGTTTTTTCAGTAGGTGGAGTAGGAGTGGAGTTATTCCGAAAAACTTCATTTATGGTCCGATTTGCTTCAAATTCAAAATACGTATTACTAACATCAATAGAAATACACCTGCGAAAAATGGGCCCGATATGTGGCCCAGAGCCGAGTTTTTCCAATTTCCGTATAAGCCTATGAATGCCTGCTTTGGTTTCACCATCTACTATCTATATATTAATACGCTAACGAAATCCCATACAAATCTATTCCTCCCCACCGCTCCTATGTTTCTCAACCAATTTGAATGATTCTTCTTATATTCGAAAGGTATTTCAAAGGGTAGGTGCGCATTTTGTTTATTTTTTTCAGTAGGTGGAGTTATTCCGAAAAACTTCATTTATGGTCCGATTTGCTTCACATTCAAAATACATATTACTAACATCAAGGGAAATAGACCTGCAAAAAATGGACCCCATATGTGGCCCAGAGCCGAGTTTTTCC
>NW_016194575.1:0-476 GCF_001687245.7 Rhagoletis zephyria | reverse complement strand
CAGCGCATTTTGTTTGTATTTTCAGTAGGTGGAGTAGGAGTGGAGTTATTCCGAAAAACTTCATTTATAGTCCGATTTGCTTCAAATTCAAAACACTTATTACTAACATCAAGATAAATACACCTACAAACAAGTAAGAAAGTCTAAGTTCGGGCGGAGCCGTACATAAAATACCCGGCGCAAGTATTAAATATATGTTTTTTCACCCTTCCGAAACCTTCCGCTAGATGGTAATTTTGAGTAAATTAGCGTCCTTCAATTTCGAAATATTGAAGTTTCAAGCATTTCTTAAATTTACCGTTATATGAGAATCGGCCGTTATTTTAGTCCGATTTCAATAACTTTCAACGTTTTTCTTACACGTGGCAAGTACAATAACTATACCGAGTTTGGTACAAATTGGTAGAACGGTTACCGATATACTTATATGTGATCATAAGTGGGCGGTGCCACGCCCATTTTCCAAAATTTTACCA
>NW_016194574.1:0-3139 GCF_001687245.7 Rhagoletis zephyria | reverse complement strand
AATGCTGGAGATGAGGTCGCCCAGACCGGGAAGGTCAATTGGGTTGCCGCCACCCTCTTTGTTCTGTTGGCCGCCAGGTTTGGTGTTTGGTGGTTTGGCGGGAGTTTTAGGTGTTGCGGGGTGGTGATGAACTGGAAGGTGTGGCCGGACTGGTGGCAGTACTGGGGGCTTCTTTTCTGAATGGGGAGTTTTAGGTTTGTGCTTTTCGTCAGGATGAGTTGGCTTCTGAACTGGCTTGGGAACTGTTGGTTTATGTTCGGGTTTAGGGTGAGGAGGAGGAGGGTGAGGAGGGTGAGAAGGGGGAGGAGGGTGTGGTAAGTGTGGTGGGTGTGGTGGATTGGGAGGGTGAGGTGGATTGGGAGGGTGAGGAGGATTGGGATTGTGAGGAAGATTGGGATTGTGAGGAGGATTGGGAGGGTGAGGAGGATTGGGATTGTGAGGAAGATTGGGATTGTGAGGAGGATTGGGAGGGTGAGGAGGATTGGGAGGGTGAGGAGGATTGGGATTGTGAGGAAGATTGGGATTGTGAGGAGGATTGGGAGGGTGAGGAGGATTGGGAGGGTGAGGAGGATTGGGATTGTGAGGAGGATTGGGATTGTGAGGAGGATTGGGAGGGTGAGGAGGATGGGGAGGATGGGGAATTGGTTTGGAATGAGGGGGAGAATGAGGGACTGGTCGGGGAAGAGGTCGTGGGGCAGGGTGAGGACGAGGAACTGGCCGAGGATGAGGACGTGGGACAGGATGGGGGCGAGGAACAGGCCGAGGATGAGGACGTGGGACAGGATGGGGGCGAGGAACAGGCCGAGGATGAGGACGTGGGACAGGATGGGGACGAGGAGCCGGTCTTGGTCGAGGTGCAGGCCGAGGAGCGGGTCTTGACGGAGGTCGAGGGTGAGGATGAAATTGAGGTGGAGCTGGTCGAGGATGCGAGACAGGAGGATGGTTGAACGAAAAGCTCTCTTGAACTATCTCAGCTTCAGCGGAAGAGTCCACGTCTGACTTGACGAACTTGGAAGCATTTTGAGCGTCGGCAAGGTAAACAAATGCTGTAAATCAGAATCAAGTTTATTAAAAAATTACCGAAAAACATAAAAATTAAGTTTACCCAACACAGCAGTCAAGACCAAGGATGAGAGGTGCACAATTTTCATGATTTTTTGGTTGTCCAGTAATTTAAAAAAAGTTAACAGGACATTGTTTTAGAATGAGACTGTGAACCATTGCATTTATATTCTTTTCCTGCAGTGATAAACACAACGGTAGTCAGGGAAGGGATGCTAAGGGACACACCATTATCTGTCGCATCAGTTATCAGTTTCTTTTGTTTTAATTACTTATCTGCAATCCCTAAAAAGAAAACTCAAAATTTTTGCTAAAAAGGGGCTACTACAATTTGTTATTCCTGTTTGATATCTAATCTTGTGATTTTAATTTAATTTTTAATTTTAGTTGATACCGGAAAAGAGTGCCGTGTTTTGTGTTTTTAGCAGTAATTTTAATCATTTGATTCTGTCTTGTTTTTGTCCTAATTATTTTGCATTTTAGCAGAATATCGCAATCATTTTTTTTGCAATATTTTTAGAACTAAACAAAAGGTTATCATAGTAAATAACCGAATCGAGGACAACGTCCTGGCGGAACAAAACGGGAACATTACGTTTACAAAAAGGCCACCGCAGCAGAAAAACAAGAGCAAAAGTCGAGCAGCAGCATCTTCTTCTGGCCGCCAAGTCACGGTCACCACCGGTCCTCGAGAAACGCCGGATTTAGAATTAGCCTAGGATTTTTTGCTAGTATTTTTGGAACAGCTTTTGGCATTCTGCTTTATCAGTACTACTACTGCTGGTTACTGATTTAGTCAATTGAAATTCACTTGTTTTTAGACTTTGACCTTCATGTGCCTCTCCTCTTTGCAAACTTTTTTGCTGATTTTTTTCAGTTTCAAGTTACACACACTGCGAAATCTGCTGTACAAATAAACAGACACAGACACACAAACACTTTCAAATGTAAAATGATACTCACCACACACACACCTTTCCCAGAACTCTAGATCATCGATCAAATGAACTCCAAAGGTCAATTGGTCCTGACCCTGATTTTGAACTTTGCAACGCTTTAATCTCATTTCTCTCCGCCGTACTCAAGCACACGCACACACATTGGAGGGAGGGAGGGAAAACATGAGAGGATTATAAGAAAACAAAGAAGACGACTGTCTCCCTCTCGCTCTTTTGTAATATATAAAATCTAACTCGCAAGCTTTGCTGAAGGTCTGCTGCTGCTGCTGCTGCCCAGCAAGAAAAAATTGGAAATTGGAAACAAAAACACCGAGCCGGTGNTTGTAATATATAAAATCTAACTCGCAAGCTTTGCTGAAGGTCTGCTGCTGCTGCCCAGCAAGAAAAAATTGGAAATTGGAAACAAAAACACCGAGCCGGTTGCGATAAAGAGAGCTTCAGAAAAAAGAGCAAGCTCAGTAGTACTGACAGCACTGGTTCGTCTTCCGCGCCGTCTTGTAGAAGATCTTACTCTGCGCGCTGAGGTCCTCCGACTTGGCCACCAGGTCGTCGAGCTTCTCCCCGCGCTCCAGAATGCTGCTAATGGTATTGTAGAGGATGATCTTCGTGTCATCGAGGTCGGCCTGGATGCGCGCCATGGCGTCCGCCTTCGGGTCCTGGTAGAGCGTCAGGTACTGCGCCAGCTTCCCGTAGGGCGCCTCGTTTTCCGCGCAGCTGAACCAGACCGCCGAGGGCACCTTCTCGGTGAACTCCTCGAGGACTTTGTAGAGGAGCGTGTGGGCGACCCGGTGCGGGTACTCCTCATCGGAGACGACCACCGCGGCGAGGTTGTCCCCTGCTCGGACGTAGACGTGGACGACGTACGTCTGCTCCTTGACGCTGGAGCGGCTGGCCGGCGGCGACTTCTCCACCAGCATCTTGCTGGTGAAACGAAGGAACTCGCGGACGCCGTTTCGCTGGAAGAAGCCAAAGGAGCTGACGTCGGCCGCCGAGCTGAGCACCTTGGTGGAGGCGTTTGGGCTGGCGCCTTTTAGAAGCACCGACAGGTAGAAGAGCTTCACCATGGCTGGGTTTGTTGTTGTTGTATTGTTGTAGTGGTGGTGACCGGAATGAAGAAG
>NW_016194573.1:0-3139 GCF_001687245.7 Rhagoletis zephyria | reverse complement strand
ACTAGAAAAACTGTCGAATTTCGACAGTAACTGGAACTCTAGTTTTAATAATTCTTACTGCATAAATTTTATAAAGTCACAAAGTCAATATAAAATATTATTTTATATAAATTCATATGTGCTTTGATGAAAATTCAACTACAGTTTTTTTTAAATTGATTATATATTTAGGGTCGTCAATCGAATTGACTTTATAATTGAGCCAAAATCTTAAAAATACGCCATGAATGGATTCTCCAGCTTGCTCCGACCACTTTCCGAAGCCGTCGTTGCCTAAAAAATGCAGACAATGTTCCAAATGATTTAGAACCACGTGAATTTTTAATGTTTCCGACATTTCTGTGCTTCGGAAGGCTTTAGCGAGTTTACNGAAAATTCAACTACAGTTTTTTTTAAATTGATTATATATTTAGGGTCGTCAATCGAATTAACTTTATAATTGCGCCAAAATCTTACAAATACGCGATGAATGGATTCTCCAGCTTGCTCCGACCACTTTCCAAAGCCGTCGTTGCCTAAAAAATGCAGACAATGTTCCAAATGATTTAGAACCACGTGAATTTTTAATGTTTCCGACATTTCTGTGCTTCGGAAGGCTTTAGCGAGTTTACCCACATGGTTTTTTAATTCTGACGCAACTGATCGTGTTGAGAAACAGTCATGTACGACTTTGTCCATTTCTTTGAAAGTTGTAATAAATGGGAGCAAACGAATAGATCCANTTTTTTTTAGTTCTGACCCAACTGATCGTGTTGAGAAACAGTCATTTACGACTTGGTCCATTTCTTTGAAAGTTGTAATAAATGGGAGCAAACGAATAGATCCAACATCGGCATAAATGTCGGGATCATTAAGCGCATCGGCATTCTTTAGTAGTTTCCGGCAAGCATTACCTTCAAAATTATCTCCATGATAGTTTTTAACTACCAAACCTAGTTTTTGTGGCCACAAAAGAGCCTTTTCCCGTGTAAGAANCCCACAAAAGAGCCTTTTCCCGTGGAAGAAGAGGAACTAGTCCCTTAAAAAATAGGTGGTTAACAAAACCTTGCAAGATGTGAAGCTCGGGTATTACAGTGGATGGTTTACTGTGCTGTGACACTCTTTCGCGTCTTTTTTGTTTTTACCCATTGAAACAAATTTTTCATAATCAATTTTCAAATCGCCATAAGTTTTTAATTTTAAGCATTCCCCACTAATTTTTAGAGACTCATCTTGGTTACAGTAGTTCAATTCTTCTCGATCTTTTTTTAATTTATTCATGTCTTGAAGAGTGATGAAGCAGTATGGATGTTAACGATTAAAATGAGTTTGAAATCAGCAAGGAACTTAAATGACAATTTATTAATGTTAATTAGTTAGAATAAAGGCTTGATGTTTTCATATGACTCCTTCATATTTGGCACTACACATAAAAGTATAAGTTGATGAACGCTTGTTGGTTTACTTTTTTTTCCAATACTTCCTTGTTCAGAATACCGACTTCTCTTTTTCTGATCGCAAGAAACTGCTTCGGCATCATCAATTGGTATTATACTTATGCTTATTTTAAAAAACTCCTGTCCACCATCTGCCATTATTTTTACTTCAACACAATCTGACTGAAGACCTCTTTCCTTGATCCCAATGTACTTAATTTCAGTCCATTTGAAAGACAGCAACCAACATTATTTGCGGACTCCATTTTTTTCACCAACGAATTGCTGAGAACCTGTTCTTGTTGTTTTTTTGGTAATTTTTTAATCAGTTCCAGAGCATTTTCACGACCAGCTGCAACTTTGCATTGATGCCTGGTACCTCTGCCTATTTTTTGAAGACACTTCTCAGAAATTTTTATAAAGCTTGACCCGGAGGTTGATTCTCTATTAAATATTTTATTTTTAAGATTTAGGTTTATCGACAAAGCAGTCAACCCATTGGTGGAGTTTATTTCACTCGATAAATTTAAGGTATGTGCTCTTCCTCGTATAACTTTTGGATGGCTGGTTGCCCGAGCAGTGAGGCAGATATAACAAGAGCATGAACTTGTTCTTGTTTCTTTTGTCGAATCTTCATAGTTAGGCATTTTGGAAGAGGTCGCGTTGCATTTGGTATGTCCTTATCTCGGTCACAGTGAACCCTACGACATGTACAACAAATGCCTAATGGGAACTTCGAATTGGTCAAACTAAAATTTTCACTAACGTATTTTTTAATACGACACTCCAATTTTCCGGTTATATTAAATTCTGAAGGTTTTGACGATCGGAATTTAATCTTTCTCCCACAAGGCGCGCACACTTTAAATCTGTTCTCTTCGTGATTACACTTATGTTGCGGATGACTTATAGAAGACATGATGTGCAATAAAATAGCTTACACCACAAATATTATCATCGAGAAAAATACTATTTGTTTTTTTTTTTTTACACTAACATAAAGGGTGAACACACCAAAACTGCGACACTTAGAAATTACTACCAGAAACAAACTAGCAGGCTTTGAAATTATTATTTTTTGTATTATATAACCTGGAAGTTTAGATGTTATTAAAATCTTAAAACATTAGTTATTATTTGCTCCATATGCAAGTGATCGGTATTTTCATCGCCATCATGTTCTGCATGACTGCATCATCGACTTTACGCGATGCGCACAACTACTTTTTTTGCACTCTTCAATATTTTTCACTGTTTCACCTGTTTTCTGCAAGATTTCTTTGACAATTGACCAATATTCCCCAATTGGTTGGATTGCAGTCGTGAGGTACAAAATTGATGTTATTTGCATTATACCACGGCAATGTGTCCTTGGCATAGAGGCAGGTTCCCACGTCCGCCTAGAATAGTGGCCTACTCCTTATCTGTTGATAAATGACAGAAGACGCCTTTTGAGGCACTCATCCCGATAAACTTGATCATTCATTGTCCCGGATGGGAAAAAAGGGCTGCTCTTACGGCCACAGGATCAAATAGCTTGCCAAACCATGTGGTTTTTTGGAAATTTGGACTTCATTTTCAGCTTACAACTTTCAGGGGCATCTTGACGACTTGCGCCAGTATAAAAATCTTGACCTGCAAGATATTTTGAATTTTTATAGCAGTAGGTTTCATTGTCCATAACAATGCAGTTGTATTTTTAAATTTAGAATTCATACAACTTC
>NW_016194572.1:0-3140 GCF_001687245.7 Rhagoletis zephyria | reverse complement strand
CTATGTATGAAGAAATGTGGAAGTACAATACTTAAGTATAAATAAGTTGATATATGTATGTTAAAATGTGATTTAAAAGGCATAAACATGTGCACGAGTACTTATGTACATATGTGTGTACATACATACATACATTCATACACACATAGAGATAATAATTTCTTAGAAGCTTTTTATTTCGACTTAAATTTAAATCTCTAATTAACGCGCAGTAAGTATTAGTTCAATAAAGTTGGTCAATGGAATATTAATCAATTAACTAAGTCTTGAGAAAATTACATACAAACATTTATATTAATAAGTATATATAAGTGCCTTTGCAGTTGGATGTTATGTAATTCTTCAAATAGGTAGATAGTAATTACAATCTATAAGAACTAAATTCAGGGTAATTTATAAAGGATATCGTAAAAATATTGGTTTTGGGTGCGTTCAGAAAAGCATCAAGCCCAAGCATCAGTGTATTTTATTTCAAAACTATAATTGATGGAAGTGTCTTATTTACACAACTAAGTTCCAATTCGGCTTTTAACCGTGGTAGCGTATATTTGATATTTCCATCAATTATAGTTTTGAAATAAAAGAGACTGATGCTTTGGCTCGATGCATTTATGAACGCACCCATATTTATATTAGGGGTATTCACGATCCGATGCATACTGTCTAGCATGGTGCATAGATAGCATGATTGGCTAATTTTGTTGTTGTTTGAACACATGAAACAACAACAATCATGATGTTTATGCTATCTATGCACCATGCTAGACCATATGCACCGGATCGTGAATACCCCTAGTGTATTTATGCGGCTTAGTGGCTTAATAAAGTCTCACGCTGGCGGGGAACCGGCATGCGATGCTTCCTCCTCTGAAAAATATCGTATCGGTATTTAATTATATACATATATACCTATGTATCCATGTATACATATATAACAATATAACCGTTTCTCTGCCAAACTGGATGTAAATATGTATGTACATATATATGAACTTCCGCTAAACTCACTGTCTGGCTAAAATGCATTGTTTATTTGTCAATGAAATATAAATAATATGAGACACTGTTATTTCGCACAGGCATTTTTTTGCGGAATAGATAATTCTCATGGTCATTTGTTTACACTATACGCATACCTGCCTACATACATATGTACATATGTATGTACGTTAATTGTTGGTTACACGGGTATTCATAAACTAATGCTCTATCCCAGCCAATATTTCCAACCATAAAAGGCAATTAATAGCAGAAAATTGATCTTGCGAGTCGTATGTATATATATATGTACCTGTATGTAACACACATGGGAAATTAACAAATACCCCGCGATGTGCCGGTCTTTTTGATTATAAAGCCAGTCGTAGAACTGATCACAAAATGTGTCGTACTGTGTATATGTACCTAATATATGTTGAAAAAAGTTATGCGGGATTTACCAGCATGCTTTTTGACTCGAGTATCTTATACAACGCCGACCAATCCGTCAAATGCTGGCTGGGATTGTACGACTAACTAAATGGTACATATGTATGTATGTATGTATGTACGCAATAATATTGTTTCTGTCTATTTTGTAATTGCGTCGATATTGGACTTATGTATAATAATTAGGGCTGGGTCTAACCGTATTTTCATATATACTGATAAAATCCGGATATCCGGTTAGTATCTGTTTCTCTTTGTTATCGGTCTATTCAGATATTCTAAAATGTGTGTGAACGGATTCGTAAAATTGTTCTCAAAATAACTGTATATATTGAGTTGAAAAATAGATAATAGGGCACTTTATTTATACACAAACAATTGTTATTTTATCGAAAATCTAGAAATCCGGTTAATATCCGTGCATCTTGTTCTACGAATATCAGGATATCTGTTTAAGATCCGTTCAATTTGTTATTCGTTTAATATCCGGATATTTGTATTTTTTAATCAGATATTCGAATATTCAAATAATCGCATTATCCGGATCTTTAAAATATCCGGATATAACACCCAGCCCTAATGTTCATATACGTATACATATTTTACATTTTTACATACAGCGAGTACATATTTAATTATAACAGACCTGTTAAATAATAATTAACAATCATAATGATTATTAATGAAAGCATTTTTTTTTTGGTTTACAGTTTAATGATTAAATACCATTATTACCACCTTTTTAAAGATTAATGCATAATTAAAAATTCTTAAAAATTCATTAATTTTAGTTACATGATTATTTTTTTATTTTTGTTCATTTTAATTTTTTTTGACTTTTTTTAATTACACGATTAATATAAATATTTGATTAATTTCAATTATTAATCAACAAGCCAAACTATAGACAAAAATGAAATGAAATGAAATGAGAAAAAGGTATTTATTTTATTTTTAACTAAAATTTTTTTTTGCATACATATTGAATATTAAAAAAGAAAAAATATAGTATTTACTGTAACTGAAAGCTATTACTTTTAATAACATTTAATGAAAAATGCATTTAAATTTATTTTCGAAAGCTTGAAATATTTATGAATTATTATCCTTTAAAACTCAAAACATTTAACACTAATTATAGGCAAATCAAAGGCTGCTAAATAAAAATGTGTAATATATTAAAATGTATATTTATGAATTCATTTTATTTTTTTACTCCCAATGTAGTGGTTTCAGTCCATGATTGGACTAGTATTTTTCCGTATATTTTGAACTAGTATGAGACTGGTGTATTTCTGACCGAAATCTGACAATTGCCATCTCGTAGGACACCCCCATATTAAAAATACCATTTGATTGCATGGAAAAAATATAGTTGGCTGACTAGTTGGGCATGCGGTTCATACCATTTGTGAGATAGTTTACAACTGGTACATTTGACCACAGGGATATTACTCCTTTATGTTGAAAGCAATTATTTTTAGCATGCGCCCCTTGCGAAATCCTGACTACGCCACTGTGTCACAAATGAATGTATGTATGTATGTAGTTAAAAAACTCGCGTAAATTTGGGTTATTGTCACAAAATTTTGACAGTTTAAATTTCATTGAACTCAAATATAAATAAATACATACATACATATGCCTATATATATGTTCGTACATATGAGCATAGTACACATATGGGTGTTTCCAGCGGAAGGTCCACCACG
>NW_016194570.1:0-3140 GCF_001687245.7 Rhagoletis zephyria | reverse complement strand
CTACGAAAAGACTCCAGCACCTAAATATTAAGTCAGTTAAACACCCAGGGAGGACCTAAGACTGAGACCTGCCTCTTTTTCATCAGATTAGGAGTGTTCCTAAGGGCCCCAGAGATTTCAATATGAAGGCATCTGTGGTATTCCTAGTGTAGTCCTCTCTAGTGCATTTCACGAGACAAAGACTCCAAAAACACTTTCCAACCAGCTTGAGGAGCTCTCAGGCTTTGACACCTGCCGAAGTGATGCTTATGGCCCAAGTGTGCCCCTATTTAAGTCAACCATCTTGACATAACCTGACCCTTCTTACACCAATTTTTCTCAGTTATAACGTGTAGTCCTTATGCAAAATTGGCCCTAAATATGACAGTCTGACTCACCGGTTAGTACACCGAAATTTCGGAAGGCCCGAAATGACCGTCGTGTTTAGTGTCCTTCAAGCTTATCAAGCATAGTTTTCTCACAGGAAACTCTTTGCAACCTACCTTTGTGGAAGGTCTACCACCAATGCTCCTCAGGGCCAGTTTCTCAGTGCACGGCCGTAGTTTAAACTCAGTTTAAACGCCCGATCTGGCTGGTTTAAACTAAGATCAGCCAATAAAATGTCAGCCAGCTGTTCAATTTAAACTCAGTTTACTTAACCTAAGTTTAAACTGGCACTGAAAAATTGGCTTTCAGAGTCTCACAAGGAAAATTGAGAGGTCCCTGAAGAGCAATGCGGTGGCGATAAACTACTTCCGGGAAGTAGAGGGTGCTTTTGATAATAGAGAAAATTACGTGGACCGTAAAGGGGATGACGTTACCAAATGCCGCTGGATCGCGAAATTACTCAAAATCCAAACCATTACGTCCTCTCTGGGACGGGAGTTATCTGACCTTTATTATGGTCCACCGTAGTAGCCGAACTACTCTGTTTGCTTAGTCAACAGAGCTTCGCGGTTCAAAGCTACACATATAACATTGTCATCCTAATCCGGGGTAGATTTATAGACACTATCTCTAGCATCCTACAGAATGCGCCTAACACAGTTGCCATATGGTGCAGAAAAAACGGGTTAAACATAGAACATAGGAAGGCTAGCATAGTTATTTTTCAGTATACAAAAAACCCCATATAAGAAAAGCTATTCAAAAGGTCAGGGCTTTCATCTGGACATGCTGGAAACTAAAGGGGGGAAACTAGGGCATCATACTTTAATTGCAATCTGGATGTACGATACAATCTTCAAACTCTTGCTAGCATATGCAACGCCTGTCTTGCAAAAGAAGACAGAAATGCAGTCCACGCAGGCCAAGATGTGTGAGAATTACTGGTGCGATAGGAACAACACCAACTGCAGCTCTAGAGCCGCCTCTAGACTTATATCCTCAACACATTGTAATCAATGAAGGGGATCAACTGTTTACGGCAAGACGGAAGATAAAAAGCTTATACAATCTTCCACTCTCGGGGTTATAGAACAAGAGAAAAAAAATTCACATTCGCTTTGTGAACCTGCGCCTTCCGAGGTTTAACTTCACACACAATTTCAAGGACTTTAAAGTTTATGGCATACAACCCAGAAGGCTCCCATTCACCAACAAGTCAACTCAGGGCGAGCCGCATGCCATTGAACTTTTCTGAGGTAGTTTATAGAGAGTGGGACGACCAACAAACACAGCTAGATATTCTTTGATGAGATTAACTCAAAGCTGATGTGGGGCTGCCTTCAGATTTTAATACTCATAGAAGTCAGGAACCGTATTTACCTCATTAGGGCTATTCTTGCCAGATAAGAGGCTGCAAAATGTTTGATAACCTGGGATCCTATTTCGGTCTGCCATGGAGCTCCGTCAAGCGAATTTACTATATATGGATGAAGAAGGAATATTACTCGATAAGTACGAAGGTAATATACAGATGCAGTCTTTCGCCCCGCAAATATAAACAAAGATAACCCAAACACGCCTTCACCTTAGTAGATACGGAGTAAGAATTGGTAGAGGCTTTGCTTTTGGTCTCTGCAGGGTTTGTCCAACCTAGGAGTTGTTAGCTCTGACTTTAATCTAATCGAATCAAATCTAATCTAATATAGTCTAATTCACTCTAATCTAATTTGGTATAATCTGATCTAATCTAGAGGGGATTATCTAGTTTAATCTAATCTCATTTAATTCAATCTAATCCAGTCTAATTTAACCTAATCTAATTTAGTCTGGTCTAATCTAATCTAATATAAACTAATTTAATCTAATATAAACTAATTTAATCTAATCAAATTTAATATAATCTGATTTAATATAAGATAATCTATGCTAATCCAATCTTAATCAATGTAATATATTCGAATGGAATCTAATCTTATCTAGTGTAAAACTATCTAGTCTATTTTAATCTAATCTAATCTAATCTAGTCTAATTTAAACTAATCTAATTTAGTTTAATCTAATTAATTCTAATCTAATTTATTTTAATCTAATCGAATCTAATCTAATCTATTCTAGTCCAAACTAATCTAATATAATCTAACCTAATCTAGTCTAATCAAATCGAATCTAATTTAACCTCATATCATCTAGTTTAATCTAAAGTAATTGAATCTTATCTAATCTAATTTATTCCAATCTAATTTAGCTTAATCTAATCTAATCTAATAAAATCTAATCTTATTTACTCTAATCTAATCTAAGTTAATTTAATCTAATATATTCAAATCTAATCTTTTTTAATCTAGTTTAATCTAATCTAATCTCTTTTAGTCAATGCTAATCGAATCTAATCTAAATTAATTCAATCTCATAGTCTAATCTAATCTAATCTAATCTACTATAATCTAATCTACTATAATCTAATCTAATTTAAAGTAATCTAATTGAATCCTGTTACCCTTAGCCTTAGTACTGAAATTTTCTCAACAAGGTGTCATTTAATGTAGTCTAATCTAAACCAATGGAATCTAATCTGATCTAGTCTAATCTAATTTAATTTAATGTAGTATGGCCAAATCTTATCTAATCTTATAAATCTAATCTAGTCTAATCTATTATAATTTAGACTAATCGTTTTATGCTACCCTTATAACTGAAATCAGGCTACCTCACATCTTGAGTAAGGTCTTGCTGATCACAAGCTTCCCCATCAACGGAGGTAGAACGACATTCTA
>NW_016194569.1:0-3140 GCF_001687245.7 Rhagoletis zephyria | reverse complement strand
AAAACAGTTTGGTTCTCTTCGAGTTTTCTCTCTTGCGCCCTCATTCGGTAAAAATTCCCTTGCGGATGAGGTGATTTTACCATACACAACGTAAGCGGTTTGATCAAACGTCAACATGGCGGCCAGAAAATCAAAAAATATTGATTTTTGTTCACATTTCCCGCAAACAGCTTGTCAAACCTTCAAACATCCCTATACACAACATAAATAGCTTGAAGCAAATGGATATTTCGCTTGGTTTGTCAAGCCGCTTTAGTGGTGTTTTTCGCTCCTAAGCACATCTGCATTTGCTGCTAAATATTCAAAATGTTATCGATAAATTTTTTCATTCCATCGTTAAATTTTCAATTTATTTTAACTTGCAAAATCTCGATAACGNCGATAACGGATGGAGAGAACACGAACACATATTGATGTGTAGGACTAACTTGATGACCAGATTGAGCACTGGTATAGTTGTAGTAATATTATATACATACAAACCAAGGTATAAAAAATAAAAATTAGACTTTGTTTGAAAAGTTTTTGAATTAAAAGCTTCTTCAGGTTCATATAAGTTTCCCAATTAAAACATTATATCTGCATTACTAATATAGCCCTTTCCTAATGCTTCAGTATAACGTATATTTAGTAGTTTAAAAATGTGTAGGAATAACTTGATGACCAGATTGGGCACTGGTATAGTTGGAGTAATATTATATACAAACCAAGGTATAAAAAATAAAAAATTATACTTTGTTTGAGCCGAAAGGACAAATGTACCAAATGAATTGGAGAATGTAATTAATTTTTATACTAAGTACCTGTAAATAGTATGTAGTACACAATTAGGGTATTCACAGTTTACTTTTAAAGTTAAAAGGTGGTAACTTTAACAAGATAACACTCTCGAACTGTGTGCAACCCTTCACACATGTGTTTCAAATTGTCAACAAAACAAATATAGTCAGATAATTATTTAAAAATCTTTCAAATTGCGCCCACCTTATGTTTTTCTACTTCATGTTCCATTTTTTCTTAGCGCGAGTAATTAGCTGATCAGAGATGCCAGTTTCACGCAAAACAAAAACATGAGCCAAAGTCGAGTAATTTTGCCCAAAAGTGTTATCTCTAATTAGTATGGGAATCAACAACAAACAAAGTTACCACATGGTAAAATGTTTTAAAGTTACCAGGTGGCAAATTTAACACAGTAGATAATATAGAACTGTGAGTACCCTAAATATTCATATCTGTAATAAGAAAATGTTGAGTAGTTTGTTCGGATTTTGAGGATATTTCATTTGTTTTTGAGGAATTTTGTAATTTTTTTTGTGGCAACACTGTGTCATACATACTTAGATATGTGATGTTCGGTGCGACACTTATAAGTAGATATATCTACTCGCGCACGTACATATATATGTATGTATGTATTTGCATATAACCCCAGGCATGACAAGCACAAGAAGCTGAAACATGCAATTTACGCACTTTGAAGAATGCTTATACATGTGGGGAAAATACTCCGAGATATCTCATACGATTGCGATTGAGATTATAAGAACATCCACAACAAGTTCATAAACTAAATGACCTGCATTCATTCTGGAACATTCCTAATTAAATAAATTTGAGATGTAATAATGTCGATGTTGGGCATGGCTTCTTTGTGTTAACTGACGGCAAACAAATGCCAAATGAAATGCAAAGGAATTATTTATGTATGTAGGTACATACATACATACATATAAAGCCGCTACAGAAGTCTTTTTTTTTTGTGGTTGCGATTGAATTGTGTTTGGATGATTGGCACACTCCTTTCCTTAGGCCTACTTCTTACTACAACTGCAGCTGCATCATTGCGGGAAAATGTAGAAGGTAGCAAATGTAAACAAAAACAATTTGTGATGACCTTATTTTCTCACTTCCTATTTATATTAAGAATCTGTTGACGGAAAACTAGAGTGAGGTGAGCTATGTATGTATATGGACTTCTTTATTTGATCTTCTGGAGTTCAACGACCTAAGATGCATACGGTAATATTTCAAAATAAAACTTAAAATTGGTCCTGAGAATACCACTTTATTTTCATAATTCGAATTTCTTCAAATAAAGGGTAATTGAATTAAATAGCAATACGAAACTAAACTGCGAAAAATTTCGTAAATGGGGTTGTCTAGGGAGTAGCATTTGCTATTTTGAGACCACAACAAGGAGACTTTAAGCAAATAAATGCATTCTCCATACGCATACACTATTATCGGTATAATTTTATGCATTTGCTCCACTTGTCTAAAATTAAGTTTTAAATAACGCGGAAATGCGTTGTACGAAATTTCGCATAAATTCGAAAATACTAGAGGGTAAATGTAAACACGTAGCATACACATTTTTGCATACATACGTATGTATGTACCAAGATACATATGTATATGTAAATAGTGACAGCCGCATTGGTGCACTAAAATGCAATAATGTAGTATGTAGGCAACATTGATGAAACGGTAACGGAAAAAATATTTAAATAATTACTGAGGTATAGAGAGAAGGCACCTAAATAGTTTTAAATATGAACACAAATAAAATGAACAAAAAATACATCGCTTGTTTAGAGTGAAAAGTGGTTAAGTCCAGTTTCTCATATTTTACAGGAGAAAAAGAACCTTTCAAACGAATTTTCTTGTTTTGCTAAAATATAAGTTTTCACGTACTCCAAGCTAAACCAACACCAAACGAATCAAATCCTAAAATGTTGATGAAAAGTTTTTGTATTCCTTGCGGCTTATTTGTGATTACTTTAGACTTACCAAATTAGCGTTTCACTGAATAAAAACGTTTAGAAATAAAATAGGTAGCTCGGTGTTTTAGAAAACGATGCGCTTTCAATAATCTGCATCTGGTATCAAAACGTACATTTTTTTGGAAAAAGTGAACTTAGCAACTTTTCACTCTAAGCAAGCAGTATCTGCGAAATTGTGACAAAACCACTTATTTGATTTTAGGTTTGATATTATATGGAAAAATGGTACAAACAAACAACAACAACAAATATACAAACGGTTTATATATTTAGTAAGCATTTATTGAAATGGAAACTTAAACTACTTACAGGTTTTGATAATAATTAAAACATTATATGGGAGTCCAATAATTTAGA
>NW_016194568.1:2935-3140 GCF_001687245.7 Rhagoletis zephyria | reverse complement strand
TTCACGTGACGCCACAGCCGACATTTATAAGAAAAGCAATTAATTGCGTCTTATTTTTGGCTTTGGCAATTAAAAGGTAGATGTCGCTGATCGCCTAAGTTCTTCGAAATTGTCGAACTGGTAGGCACATACTAGTTAATGAACTAGTATTTTTTACCCGAGCGCACTTGTGCACAAGGGTATATTAATTTTGTTCACATAACGG
>NW_016194568.1:0-2734 GCF_001687245.7 Rhagoletis zephyria | reverse complement strand
CAGAAATACGAAAACTGCGATATTTTAGTAACTACTAAAGATTATTCACTCTGACTCAATTGATATTTACAATAAGCCTTAGACGAAAAATAAGAATATTATAAATTTTTGGAAAATGGGCGTAGCCACGCCCACTTATTGTAACATGTGTATATCTTGATAACCGCTGCACCAATTTCTTCCAAAACTTGGCACAGTTGTTGACCTCGGCACAACATACCAAATGGCCGAAAATTTTTAAAATCGGACAATAACCACGCCCACATCCCATATAACGGTAATTTAGAGAAATACAAAATCTTTGATAAATCAGTAAATATTAAAGCTAATTTATTCAAAATCGATGCTTGCAACAATTCATTACCAAGAAATACGTTTATGATAAAATTTTGGAAACTGGGCGTGATACCGCCCACTTATGACCACATATATGTATCTCGGTAAGAGTTCTACCACTTTGTACCAAACTCCGTATGGTTATTGTGCTTGCCACATAAAAGCAAAACGTTGAAAATTATCGAAATCCGAATAAAATTACTTCCGCTTTTCATATAACGATAAATTTCAGAAATGCTTGAAACTTAAATATTTCGAAATTTAAGGACGCTAATTTTATCAAAATTGATACACCCCGGCTTACAATGTAGCGGTAGATTTCGGAAAGGTGAAAAACATATATTTAATACTTGCGCCGGGTATTTAATGTTCGGCTCCGCCCGAACTTAGACTTTTTTACTTGTTTCTAACTGGTTTGGCTTTTCACTGCAGGGATATGGTTACATATTGTCAGGAACGTTCTAAATAATAAGTAAACAAAAAAAATTTTCAAAACGATCAGAATGAATAAAGAAATGCAGCCATTATAAATGTCAAGGTAATTATTCTACCACCAGATACTATATTTCCTGAATATCCCTTCTCAAGGGCTTCTAACCATCGTTATAGTTATTTCGCTATCTCTTCTCGTTTGAGTAACTCTATTATTCTTCGCGCTGAAAACATTATCGGACAATGTTAACGGTGGTGGAGGCTAGCTCTATTATTAAAATAAAAGCAACGGAGAAAAGACTAGGGTGAAAAACGTGGATGACGAAGAAAAAACTTAGATGTTCAACATAGCCAAGTCAAGAAATTTCGTATCGAAATTTAAGCTTTCTAAGAACTCGTCCTATATAATCCGTTAATTTATATTATAAGAGATATAAACCGGGTCAGCTTATAAACTTTTATTATTCGAAGTTTAGAATTCGCCAATTTAATTCAGCTCATACGGAAGACCTTCACAGCCAAAAGTACCGATACGAGTAGGTATCGATACTTTAGATCCGATATTTTTCGTGTATCGATACTTTCTTACGATGCTACTTTCAAGTAAAGGTATTGATACCTACATGGTATCGTTTCATCCCTAAGAAAGACTATGTATATATTTCTAGAATATCGTTAAATAAGGGCATTATTTCTATAACTACAAACGGAGCCAGCACAATGGTGAGGGTGGGAAAATCTATATCACCAAGTCAACAACTTCGCACGTGAAATCCAATCAGCTTTAATTGATGTGTTTTGATCAGTGGTGAGCACAAGTTTAAAATATATGGGTGTAATTGTTTAAGTTTTTTGGATTTTTATGATTTTTATAAGAAGCTTGAAATGTAGATTTATATGGTGCTGGTTATGTAATGTGCTAGACTTTTATAAAAGGAGAATATAAACATTACTGGCCATATTCATAAAAACTAAAATAGATTTAAAAAGCTCTATAAAGTGACATTTCCATACAAATTTTCGATTTTTAAAGCAGTTAAAGAGTTCATAATTTTGTATGAATTAGTGTGTAAATATACAAAAGAAACCTGCCCAAAACTGGTCAAAATATCAATTAACTTAATCAGCTGAATTAAAGTTCATGTGTATTAGGGTGCCCATCGAAAATATATATATTTTGTTTATTTCACGACCCTACCCCCTAATTTTATTTGTTTCTATGAGAAATATTATTACCTATTTTTATAGGTAGGTAGGTTAGAGAACCAGACATACTCTCCCTAAAATGTAGCTAGATTTGAGTTTTTTGAAATTACCGTTCCGTTGGTGGAGCCCGTGGTTTTTGTCCAATTTCAAAAATATTCAAGTCGGTACTTAAGAAGGCTAAGCGCAATGTGTGTACCAAATTTGGTCGAGCTCGTTCAATAGTTTTTGAGATACGCATATATGATATAAGTGGATGGTGCCAAGCCCATTTTCCTAAAATTTCTTGAAAAAACACTTTTGTGCTAAAGGGCGATTGTAAATATCAATTTTGAATACATATTGGTGAATTCGTTGGCCACACAGCTCAATAATCTGAGAATCCGGTTAATAAACAATATAAATTCAAGGCCGTATTTAAGAAAAGTCGCCTAACTTCGACAATTTTGTCGCGACCTCTAAATGACCTTTAAAACATCGTTAAAAATAGGCAATAATTTTTCTCATAAAAACGAGTAAAATAAGGTGGTAGGGTCTTGAAATTTCTAAAAAAAAACATTTTCGAAGGGAACCATAATATCTATGTTCTAGGTATGTTTCGAATGTCATATTCTTGGAATGCGCATGTGCGAATGCGAATGTTAGGAATAACAATAAAAAAGCTATAATCAACTTAAGTCATTGTTTTTATTACTTAACCCTTTCCGGTCAAAACCGTCCCTGATGAATATACAAATTTTTCCTCTTAATTACAAGGTTCATA
>NW_016194567.1:0-3141 GCF_001687245.7 Rhagoletis zephyria | reverse complement strand
CGCTATCCTAAAGGGGCCAAAAAATAAAAAAATACCCTCAAAAGCCGTCAGCAAAAAATAAAATAAAATAGTGTGCGGATTGTAGGCCAACTTTTCTTCCTTCGCCGCATTTCTCGTATTCATCTCATTGACCTTTTTCAGTTTCCTCTCTTCTTCTGATTTGCTCTGTTAGGCTCCATTTAATTCCTAATAGAATTCCCGCAATTTGCGGTTCTGGATAACGGAAACATATTCGAACTTCTTCTAGTATCCTACAGTCCATTAAACACCACGAGTCACCGACGCCCATATGCCGTGGTACCTCAGCGACTAGTGTAGCTCCAATTGCTCGTATTTATTCCTGAGTTGTCAGTTCTATAAGTCGGAATCTTTGACCATCTCTTGCTTGCTTTCCTTAGAGAGTTCAAATTGATATCCTCTTTTCCGAGTCGTTATCCTGGTACCCATGATATACATAGCTTCATTCAAACAAGCTCCTGCCAATCCAATGGTTTGCTTTCTCGTTACATTCTATAGAACGTTCGTATGTGCATATATGCCGGGACCCAGATATGTGATATGGGAACTGACTGGACTTTAACTAACGCCGTAGTTAAAAGTCAAGAATCATTTCATCGAAGTAGGGAAATGTGTAAACAACACAGGGCAGTAGATAGGTACGGGTATTCAGAATAAGAGACACTGCGACCTGAAAAATCGTTTGTATCTCTAAGGACTCTTTTTAGCTCAGTATTCCCAAGACACTCTCCATTTCCCCGATGAATTCTAAAACTGACTTGGTAGTCGAATTCCTTATTACTAAGGGTTTGACCATTGGAGCTTTAAAATAGGTTAATAATTTGTTTATCCATGGCCGCACATTCAAAGAAAATGTGTGTGGAGGTTTCCTCGTCCTCAAGACAGTGCTGGCATTCTTTCTATCCGCTAACCGCTATTCGGTGCATATGAAATTGCAGTTGGTTGTGGTCCATTTTGTACCCAGAGGATAGCCGTTTATGCTTAATTGAATATCATTCCAACTATTAACAGGGTATCCGAAGAGCCATCCACCGCATTCCCGTACTTAATGCGTTAGTTGTGCACCTACATATTAATCAAGGTACTCGGAGAGGACCAACTGAGACCACAGAATGGTTCTGGTTCAAGAAAAGCAGTTAAGGTTGATTTTCGCGCCAAGTCGGCGGCAACCTCTTTGCTTTCGATCCCCCAGTGGCCCGACACCAAGAATTTGAAGCATTTCAAAACAGTCTTCAAAAAGCTTGGATTGCATCATCCTGTTAGAGATGTCCCGAATGGCAAGCCTGGCTATATGAATAAACAGAAAGGCGCCCTTCAAACCCTTTACAAGGTTTGGTTTGGCGCAGGTAAGGATTGCTAAAACTTCAGCTTAGAAGATCGTAAGCCATCATCTGATCATTGGAATTACAAGTTTGATACCGGATTAATAAATACCTGCAACTGCCCTGTCCTCTATCCTTGAACCGCCTGTGTACCGTTTTCGTGATCTGGGATTACCACTTGGCACTTGCTGCCAAACCTCATCTCTTTTTTTATGGAACAAGAAAATCCGCATATTTTCAAACCTGGTACCTTGCTGAGTATACCTGCGTAAAGCAGGTCGCTGGACAGTCGAAATTTCCGCTACTTTGTGGCTGCTGTTTCTTGAATAAAATTGTAAAATATGGAAAGGAGTTTATCCCAGAAGCGACTTTAGAGCTACAGTTCTTATCGATCCAGTAGCGGAGAGACATAACAATATTCGCAGTTTACTGAGACGTAGTACGGCAGTTTTCTGCACAGTCCTCTGCTACCATACCACGGATGCGTAAGACACAATCGGACGAACGAGCATGCGGTGAAGTCACTTCATCAGCCTTCAGTCCAGTCCCCAAAGATTTCTACCGGCCGCCATAAGCGCTATGAGTTTAGCAATAGTTTTTTTTTCAAGAAAATGTGAAGATACTTGACCTCATCGGAGTACTAAAGCATTTACCCTCCAGGAAAGTAAGGCCACAGGAGAACAAAAAAATGGTCTTAACCCTTGTTAAGAAATTTTCCCGAATCCCCCGATAACTTTTGAAACTTCTTATTACCCCAAAGACATCTAGGCGAAGAAGCCTTTTTAAATTAAGTAGCACAAAGGGCGGTCATTAAATTAACCACCGTCTCATCACTAGCGTGAGTGGAACGTATTCTAGGTCGCGTGGCAACTAAGTACCTAAGTACCAGAGCCTCTCCCTAAGGCACTAACCGTCCGTTTTCGTTCTTTTTTCACATTTCGCATTGGAAGCAGGACAAATACCATCTTCTCCGAGTTAAAGTTCATTATAATTACAGACCTGTGTTGCAGTTTCAAAACACTATAAGTTATTATTTTTTCTGCACCTATCTTTAGCAATGCTGATGCACGCAATGCTTATAAGTTATGTGAATTAAATTCTAAAAAGAAAATACGTTCATGAATTCTGACAGCGCAATCTCCTGCAGTTGAAATACTTAATAAAAAACTTTTAAGTTGCCACAAGAAAAGAAAATAATTTCCGCTCCAAAAAAAGGAAATGCCTTTTACGTACACCCCCGCACATTGTCTCCAACTCTTATGGCAGCCGTAGTAGAAAGCTTTCCCAAGTATTACCTCCACTTCTAAATTTCATTTCATTCACAATTTTCCCTGTCATTGGCTTTTCAATAACGTAAAGCAAAGAACATAAAATTCAAAATAAAGGTGTTCAGCAAGAATGCAAAAAAAACGAGAAAGCAGGAAGGTTATAGAAATCTGCCTGCTGCACAGGATAATAAAAAGCGGAAATTCATGTAAAGCAAGACGATAACTCGAAAACTTTGTGAACCAGAGTTGAGGTGATGGAAAGCTCAAACAGAAGAAAGAGGCAAGAGAGAATGGAAATCAATTGAAGCAAATCAAGGAAGATGTCAAGAAAAGTTGTGAGTCTGGTAAGCGAGCGGCAGTTTGGTTGCAATTCAACAAATGCATTGCTATTCAAATGAACTTATTTACGTACATACATAACTACAAATGTATGTAGGTATGTGTTTGTGCATATATTTGTGTGCATGTTTAGCTTAAGATACTCTTATGCGTTGTGGCATGCAAATAATAAGGCTGCTTTGCTTGTTGCACCA
>NW_016194566.1:0-3141 GCF_001687245.7 Rhagoletis zephyria | reverse complement strand
AACATTTTATTCTTTGTTACCTGCGGTGGATAAAAATATCAAAACTACGCTTTTAGTTTTTCTTTGAGGGCAGGATTTTTCTTTAAAGGATTTGAAAGTTTTAACGATATGATTAGTTCGAAAACTTATTAAAAAAAACTCACTGCAATGTGCAAAAATTGTTTAAAAGTTAAATTTTTCACATAAAAAACTTATTGAAAAGCAACAAAAAAATAATATTTTTGTAACGCAAATAATTTCATTGTATAGTTTAATGTTTTTTAAATCTGCACCCAAAAATTTTTTTTCATTCGGACACTTACTTTCAAAGAAAAATAAAAATTTCCAAAACCCTGCAAATATTTTCAATTGATTAAAAAAAAATAAAATTGGAATTTAGCGACAAAATTTACATAGTTTATATTTCGACTAGAAATCTCAGCGCTGCCTGAATATCACTGAAAAATATTAACCTTGGGTAAATTCGGCGCCCACTTGAGGAAGCCTTACCCTACCTCATATATTTCACTGATTATAGCGTTGTGCCCTTAGGCACTCCGCATACGGCTCGTCTCGTGATTGGCTCGTCACGCATGCAGCTTATGCCCTGTTTTCGCACCCGTGTATTTTTAAATGGGGAACCGCACACGAGTCATCAGCTACGCGTACTCGTCGCAGCATGCATGCAGCACGACGACTATCGTACAGCATTGTCGGTTGCTTGTCGTCATGTACGATAGCATGCCTGCAGTTTGTTTATGTTTTTTGGTGCATTTTACTACAAGTTTTCATACGAAAATGTGTGCTGAAATTAAAAAAACTTGTGCAATTAGTCGATAATCGCCCACTCCTATATAATAATATTTTACAGGAACATTCAACTAAAGATGTAACCGATCTGTACATAAAAGGGTACGGTTCAGTTATTTGTTCAATTCTTTTAGGTTATTGTGTCCAAACACGTGAACTTCAAATATGAACTTTTTGTAAACTATATTTGAATAATTCTTATATAGGAGATAATTTAATAAAATAAATTCCTATTCATCGCTTCTCGACAACTCGTAATTTGACGACAAATAGTCGCACTGCGTGCGGACCTGTAAGCTAGAGCTGGAAAATTATCGATGGCACTATCGATAGTAGATATCGATGGTTTTTGACTATCGAAAATATCGATGTTTTTGTAAGCACTATCGATAGTTTTCACTCATAAATATATTGTTCAGTAACATACATATTTCAGAACGCAGATGCTATTTGAAGCTAAAAACGTTGATCAACTTTTTTCCTTAAAAAAAGACCGCAATATTTTAGCCATTTTGATATCATTTTCAATAAAAGTTGTTATGTTTAATTTTTGGACTGGTTGTGACTATCGACTATCGAAACTATCGATGGCCACGACCATCCAGTCTAGTTTTCCAGCGCTACTGTAAGCGTATAATTGTCGGCGCTGCATGAAAAATACATGTCGCTCCGATGACGATACGATGACCAGACGAGCCGTATGCGAAGGGCCTAACCCTAAGCTCAATCATTGTATCTTTTTTGACATATTTCACTACGTCTCAGTCCTTAATGTCATTTATCA
This sequence comes from Rhagoletis zephyria, assembly GCF_001687245.7. Lineage (NCBI taxonomy): Eukaryota > Metazoa > Arthropoda > Insecta > Diptera > Tephritidae > Rhagoletis > Rhagoletis zephyria. Next base: position 1,568 of record NW_016194566.1, on the reverse strand, counting down.
TATTTAATAGCAAATTTTCACAACTCGGACTAGCCAGAATCAAATCTTTTAATTCGTGTACTTTAGCGGTAAAAGAAGAGCATGTAAAGAATATATGATCGGCAGTTACCGGAACAATTCCACATGAACCACATGCCATTGTGTCTACATGACCATACTTGCACAAGTACTGTCTAAAATAGCCATGTTCACTCAGAAGTTGGGTCACATAAAAATCCACTCCGCCATGTGATCTGTTTAGCCCGGCTTCGATGCTCGGGATACGTCTGAAAGTCCAGCGACCCGACGAAGACGTTTCCCACCGTTTTTGCCATTGGGCGAGGCTTTTTGGGAGTTCGGCTACGATCTCGTCTAAATGTGTAAATTTAAGAGTGAACTACATAGTAGAAGTAGTAGAGGTGAATGTGGCTGAGGTATATATGTACCTTCCTTGGAGCCATTGATACAATTGTACAGCAGTGATATATTTATGAATAACGTCGGATTTTTTGCACATACTTTTGTATAATCAAAAATTAGTAATATTAAGATACTCATATGTTCTAAAATACAAATATAAAAATATAATATTTTTTATTTCAATGACAGGGACCAGAAACAAAAGGTATTTTTAGGTAGTTTTATTCCCGCTTAAAAACTCAAACCAAAATGAGAGTAAAACATTCGGGAGAACGAAAGTGAGAACAAAACTGTCGGTAGCGTTCTCAACGGGAACGATATAGTAACAAAAACGTTCCCAAAGAGAACAAAATCCGAACAATATTTTCGGGAACATTTCTAAAAGACACGTTTGTGTGTTTCGTTGACTTAATTTTTATAAAAATCGTTCAATTCTTTTTTTATTAGTTTTAATACTAAAACATTTCTTCTATAAGAAGGTTCTTTAGACTTAAGTTCCCAAATTTTCTTCTAGAAAAAGTTTCGTAGACTTTTGTTCCCGTTTGGTTCTTTTTTAGGATCGTTCTAGACACTATTTTATTCTTGTGCAGAACTGAACCAAAACCGAACATGGGTCCCTCTTCACTACACTGGGATTATAGTTTCAGTTTTAAATACAGCCAGCGGTAGAGTGCGAGAGACGATATCGCAGAAGGCTTAAAAAAAAACTATCAAGACGAATTCTTTGAGTCTGAGAAAAATTACTTTCTATTTTTTAGTGCACTTATTAAACGTGGCATATTAAAAAGGTTTTTTTTTGTATCTTTTTCTTTTTGCTAAAGTTCGGCTTGGAAGGGAACCCTTATATTATATCTCCAAATATTAAGAAATCAGCGCGTTAGCTTATTCAAAACAAAACTAAGAGTTATCATCGGCAGAATCGAACAACACAATGCCTACTTACCATAAAATCATAGTTACCAAAAACACAATCATGGCATAATTGGGTGCTGTATTTAAGTAAACCTTAATCTATAGAAACAATTAAAAAAATATTAGAAAAACGCTAGATAAATTTCACCCGAGATTTTGCTTGCTACTTCACTAATTTTTTGTTCAACTTTAGTGCAAATAAAATTACGAAAATTCAGTGAAATTGTCTTGTGTTAAAATACAAGTAAAAATTATTT
>NW_016194565.1:0-3141 GCF_001687245.7 Rhagoletis zephyria | reverse complement strand
TTTCCAAACCATTCGTGTTGTTTTTGTTTTATATATTTACTTCTAGTCGCTGATTACGTTTTTTTTCTGAAGCTGCACCGTTTTCATAAACACTTTTTTTTGCTTTTCCTATTTTTATGCCTATGGCTGTCACAACGAATTAAAACTTTTTCTGCGTTTTTGATATTTTTGCATTTCCATTAGCAAATAATTTCTCAGTGAAATGTGACAATTAAACCTATAGGAATTGTGGTTAATTATTTGCCAAAGAATAAAGTTCAAGGTTGAGGATAATTAAGCTAAAGGATTTTAATGAGCATATTTAGTTTTTCAGCTTTTCTTTTTTTCTCTTTTTTTTTTTTGAGAATATCAAAGGAGGAGAAACATTTGAGCTTTTAAATTTGTGATAAATTTTGCAAGAGAAAAAATGTTTTTACGTTTTCTTGCTCTCAAAAGTGTTTAAAATTATTCAGAGCTCACTGCGTAATATCCCAAAAGGGACAAACTAACTGCCATTTAGCTCACTAAAAACCTGCTTTTATGAAAGACTTGTTGCCTAGAATAATAAAAAAAATATGTTAGCTGAAAGCAAACATAATTTTAGGCACGAGTAAATAACTCACTTAAGCAATTTAATGTCAGACATAAATCACGCGGTGTCACCGTTGCCGACTTTAAGTAAACAGCACCCATGGCTGGGTATGATGAAGATTTAAATAGACGCTTTACTAAGTTACACAGCAATGTAATGAGCTGGAAACTATGCGCCGGAAGATATGCAACACCAGTGAATATTTGAGTTGTTTGTAAACAGCGGAAGGTTGCGCACATATTCAATACTGATATTGTAGCTGAACTTTTCATGAAAAATACGCATTCAAGGTGAATATAAATTTAGTGTGCATAAATATTTTAAAAGTTCACATAGCTGAAAGAAAATTCGCAAGCCAGTAAGTAAAGGTAAGTAAACAAACATGACTGACAGCAGACTCTTGATGAAGCGACGGGCGAGCAGGCATGAGTAGACTATGCTGCTCGAAAGTTTGAAAAATTTGTTGAAAAATATTTGCTTTACAGTTTGACATATACATATATGCAGTGAGTGGCAAATGTATCTGGAGCGCACACACTTACGGCATTCTCCACATCTACATATGTGTTAATAGCGTTTGTGTAGGAGGCATTTCTGCACAGGAAATTGCCAGCGAAATGTGGCACTAATTTAGTTACCTTCGTTAAATAAGCACATCAAATGGCAATTAGTCATAGTAAATGTTGGAATGGAAAGAAAAACAAATCTACGTATGTATGTACATATACATATACATATGTATATAAATGTACGTGGACTTACTGATAGAAGTGTGTACAGTTTTGCTTTGGCTGTACTAAAGAGCAATGTTGCGTATACGCCTAGCTGGACAACTCNTGAAGCGACGGGCGAGCAGGCATGAGTAGACTATGCTGCTCGAAAGTTTGAAAAATTTGTTGAAAAATATTTGCTTTACAGTTTGACATATACATATATGCAGTGAGTGGCAAATGTATCTGGAGCGCACACACTTACGGCATTCTCCACATCTACATACATATGTGTTAATAGCGTTTGTGTAGGAGGCATTTCTGCACAGGAAATTGCCAGCGAAATGTGGCACTAATTTAGTTACCTTCGTTAAATAAGCACATCAAATGGCAATTAGTCATAGTAAATGTTGGAATGGAAAGAAAAACAAATCTACGTATGTATGTACATATACATATACATATGTATATAAATGTACGTGGACTTACTGATAGAAGTGTGTACAGTTTTGCTTTGGCTGTACTAAAGAGCAATGTTGCGTATACGCCTAGCTGGACAACTCTATTTTTAACATTACCAATGTTGACTTGTAAAACTGTGTCTAGGCATATAAACTTACAGTAAATTAGATTTCTCAACCATAGTAATGCTGATGTTTGTGCAGCCATAAATGATGTGAGCTCTGGTTAGCAGAAAGTTTTTACATTCACCAACTGGCAGCAGAATTTAATTATTCGCACACTAATTGAAGTATGGTTATGTATATGTAGTGTTGTTCTTATAACTTGTATGTATTGCATCAAAAGTTAAGTGCCCATTTGTTGAGATCTGTTGCGTTAATAATAGTAAATTGCATACACATATGAATGTATGTATGTATGTATGTTTGCAATGTGCATACATATGTATGTATGTAAGTTAATATATACAGGTTCATCATTTAGTTTTTATACTGATAAACATAGTAAGCCTGTAGCAAGCGATATTCCAGCTCAATTCCTAGCATATTTGATATTTATTTTTAATGAGTTCAGAAATCTGATCGCGTTTTTTGTGATAGCTGTGTTTGTATATATTAGTCAGAATTATTGTGATAATAGATGTGCAATGAAAGGAACCGAAAAAATTATTATTTATACTGATTCGAAGCCGTTACGATCTACAAATTTGTGAAAAATATCAACAAAAATTATAATTAATAACATTTTGATTTTTATTAATCGCTCAGAAAAATAAAAATAATTTATCGAGTGTAATTTATTTTTACGTTTAATTTTTTTGACCAGAAAAAAATATTTTTTTTTTTGTTTTTTAAGTTTTATTTTTTTCACTCAAAATAATGATTATTTTTTAATTCTTATATTTTTTGTATCGATAATAAAACACATTTATTGAGTTTTATTTTTTCTCTCAAAAATAAAAATTATGTTTTGGTCTCTATTAATTTTTTTTTTCTGATCGAAAAACTCAAAACGGCCCACCGATTTTCTAACCAGTTTTTTGTGGTAATTACTTTTTGCTGTGCTCTCGTCCACAAAGTCGTGGCTACCATGTCAAATTATCAAATGTGAAAACGGGTACTTTTCACGAGAGCAAAAAAAAAACTGTTGTAAAACTTCTTGTCATTAGGAAAAAGTGTCGGATTCGACACTTTGTTAAATCCAGTATCTCTGCTTCTGCTAAGAAGACTAGAAATTCAACGATTTGCCACCATTCTAAACGCATGCGTAAAGTATCGAAAATGAAAAGGCATTTTGGCACATTCGATAGTCTTACATGGTAGCGACGATATCCACTCAAAAATTAAAACAAATTAATGCGTGCGGTTACAAAAAAAGTATAATACGATTAATAAGCTT
>NW_016194564.1:0-3141 GCF_001687245.7 Rhagoletis zephyria | reverse complement strand
GACGATCAACAATGCCGCTGCGTTTCTTATAAATAATTGGTGTGGGAAATGGCAAAATGATGAATTATTGATGCTGCTTTTCTTTTTGTTGTGCCTTTTTATGTAAAGTTCTTTTTTTTTAATCATGAACGTGCTATGTTTTTTTATGATGAAATTTTGTACATTCAAACGCAACGCAGAAAACTCAGAAATAAGGACTAAATCGATTTTCACAGCTTAATACATAATAATATTAATATTTTGGCGCTTAAACTTTTGCTAATTAATTGGCTGAGCTTCTGCTCCAATTTAAGGTTTTTGTCTAGATATTCTTCCACAAACGGAGGGACCAGAGGCGTAACTTTAGGGCGGCAGAACTGGCAAAATGCCACGGACCACCGATCCGAGAGGGCCCCGGCCCAAGAGACCGGCAGCTCAGAAATAACCTTACATTTGTAGCAAAACTAAGTACTTAAATTTATAATATTTTCAAGTACGTGAATGAAACACCTTGCGACAGTAAATTTATGCACACAAATTATTTTTTGTTTTGAAAAAATACAGTATGACTATCAATTAATTACCAGGATTTTTTAAAACGACTTTGTAGTTTCAAAAATATGATAATGTTTTTCCAAAAATGAATTAAAAAATTCATTCCATTGTAGAAAAACAGCATGGGCACCAAATGAAAGAGAAAGTTCTGTAGAATTAAAATAAATTATATTTTTTTGGTTCACAAGGACGAATGAATTTCCAAAAAATTATATGTTAAGGACTAATAGATATTCACTCGATCACATACTCGAATTTTATTTAACTTGTCATTTTAACTTCATTCGCTTAAAAAAATAAAATCAATCGAAAGGACGTTTTAAATACCTATTCGTCCTTTAAATTATTTTAATTCTACAGAATGTTCTCTTTCATTTGGTGCCCATACTTTTTTTTGGAATTACATAATCAAATCTTTGTAACTACAAGGCCCTTCTAAAAAATCCTGACGTCAGAGAGAAAAACTAAAAAGCAGTTTTAGTCAGTATATTGATTGCTTCATGTGCTTCGAAATTTTGTTGTTTTTGTCACACGGTGAAANGTTTATTTTATGTCGTCCTGCTTTAACTAAAATACACTCAATATTGTTAATAGTGTTGGGTAACTACTTAAGTCGTTTATGACAATTAAATTAAATTGTGACGAATTTTAATGGGAGGGCCCCATCCCAAGAATTTGTCAAGGGCCTCAGATGGTATAGTTACGCCACTGGGAGGGACCTACCTATTTACGCCGCCTCTGAACGATAAATATATTTTATGAGAAGCTGTTAGAAAAAACTTTTTTAAATTAAGTTGTTGTCCGGACCTCTGAATATTTTTGATAAAAAAACAATTGACTTTTTGCGCATGCATTTTTGATCCACCCTAATGTGTATATATGTATATGTATATACATATCAACATGTGTACCTAACTAGTAATTCGACTGATTTGTATAAATACCTCTCTCATATTTTTTTCAAATTTTACAAATCATGTAGCTAAGGATTTCTTATGGTAAATATCGTTTTTTCGAATTAATTTTAATGCTATTACTAGTTGAACAAATGCTGTTGTTTTCAGAAAAGTGTCTATAATTTTTAAATTTTACTTGGTAGAGTCGAACTTTACAATGTTACAAAATTCGTGAAAATCAATAAAAATTAAGAAAGTTTTGCCAGGATTTTTTAAAGAACTTTGAAATTTTAAAGATAAGATTAGTTAAGAAAATTATTTAAAAAAATCAGTAAGATGTAGTGTTAAAATGTGGATACCAAATGAAAGATAAGATCCTGTAGAATTTAAATCATTAAATTTTTTTGTTTGACAAGGACGAATAGATATTGAAAAAGCCCTTTTAATTATTTCTTTTTTAAGCTAATAAAACTAAGTTTAGGAACGAAATTCGAGGATATGGTCGTGTGTATATTAGTCCTTGATAATATTTAAAAAAAAAAAAACTTATTATCAAGGAAAAAATTTGAAGAGGACATTTTCCATACCCATTCGTCCTTATGCACCAAAAATGTAATCTTATTTTAATTCAACAGAATTTACTGTTTTATTTGACACCCACATTGTTATCACTGCTTCCACTGAAATTTTTAAATGATTTTTTGAGTTAATCATAATTCAAATCCTTAAAAAAAGTAAATCATGGCTCAGTGAGTTAAAGATCCAGTTTTTTTAATTATTTCAAATAACGAATAAAATTACGAATAATTTATTCGTAAGCCACTTTGCAGGTATATCTCATTAGTGAGTGAATTATTTCCGAATAATTATATTACGGATACAATTTCATACGAATAATTACCGAAATAACAATTTACTCGATGAATGGCCGAATCGGCTCATACTTGTATTAAGATTTCAAAATAAAATCATTTTCAAATCCCACGTTGAACAAAATGTAGTAGACTTTGGCAAGATCTGTACCCTGGAGGAATACTCTTAATGTTTGTCTTTATGATAAAACCCATTATCAGCTATGCATCTGAGGTTTGATGAAGCAGAATCTCTTAAACTGTAGCGGGAGAAATCCACCTACCAAACTTCAAAGAACGATCGTCGCGTGCTATACGGGAGCTTTCCCTACTACACATGGGGCTGCTGTGGGCGCACTGATTAATCATAAACTCACCGTCGCTCAATGTAAAGTGACTGGCACTCATTGTGATTATGGTGTGAAATGGAAATTATTAAAGGCAAAGATCTAGACGTTAATGTATTTCCAAAGCCACAGAACACTTCTAAGCTGTCCCTTAGATGTATGTATCTGCGGCCTTCTATGTACATATATATCTGAAGTGTACAGAAGAAAAAGAAAATTGAATTGAAACTGGAACTTAAACAAAAAAAAAATATTGAGTTTTCGTGTGTTTTTACTCATTTATTTTATTTAGTGTAAATTTTGTAATGCGTAAACTCACAAACAAGAAGAAGAAAAAAAAAACAAATCAGTATCTTATAAACATTCTACCTTACGTTAGGAGTTCATGGCTTATTGAACACCTTAAGAAATATTTTCTTTTGTTGGAGTTATGTAATGCACTTGGAAATACCTAACAAAAAATGTGTTTAAATCATTGCGCAACTGCGATGATTACTATAACAAAAACATCAA
>NW_016194563.1:0-3142 GCF_001687245.7 Rhagoletis zephyria | reverse complement strand
ATATCTCTAAGGGCATCTTTACCAGTTGTTACGCCTGATGCTGATAATAATTCAGGAGTGAATTCTACTTCGATAAACTAATGCTTGAAATTTCATTGAGCATATTTGCCTAAGACATATACGGATATGTATGGTAATGTTCGAGATCCGTGGGCTCTAAGATGGCTGGATTAGAAAGGTAACAATTAGCCTCTTTAACCAATTATGATAAATTGTTTTTTTATAATTTAAATATTTAATTTGATAAAACTTTATTTTTGGAAGCTTAATAGCCAATAGAGAGTCACAAAAATATCCAAAGTCACCGCAAATCGTCGCTACTTGTTGTAAATTGAAATAGTTTTTAATTTTTCTTGATATGTATTTATTTTATGAATCTTTCTTTTGAAACTAACAATAAGTTTTCATTATATTTAAAATTTCCGGGGTAATGCTTAGAAATTGTATTTTGTTTACATGTGTATTTATTGTAGTTGTTGAGCCTGTCGGAATATACAAGATTCCGAGTAGCTCGATCGATGGATATCGTGCTGGGAAGGCAGTCTGTAAGTACTACTTAACTTCCACGCCGCGCCTTCGCTTCGCTATATCTAATTAATTACAATGCCTTTTCCAGGTAAGTCTCTTGTCTAGTGTCATCCGAAGATACTTAATACTAGGGATATTCTCCAAATCTTTCAAAGCAATTGCACGTAGCACGGATTGCATAACTTGCAAAAGCACACACACAAAAACAAAATACACGGGAAGCAACATTTCCTATCGCTGCAAAATATCCAACGTTGAAACCCATGTATGTATATTTTGCAAAAAAAGCATAGCAAGATAAATGCGAACCTGTGCTAGTGGTTTTGTTGTTGGAATTGCTACATATGCATTTCTGTCATTCCTCTAATTTCGCTCATTTCATTTTTTTTTTTGCCTTATCTTGTTATTGTATTTGATACAGAATTTCGCTGCTTGCTATCTATGCATCCTACTGCAATGGGGGCTCTCGTACTCTTGCAAATTTGTAATAGTATTTTTGCCTTCCATACAATCCGTGCTACGTGTAAGGCTTCGAGAATACCCCTACTATCTTTTTGTGGGATAGCCTTGCTTTTTTAGTTTTTTGTGCTGGACAAGTTTCTTTCATCAAAGCAAATGTTGTCTGAATACACTTACTTGCTCTCGTTAACCTTTATCCTCCAAGAACCCAGCCATAGCTCTAACTTTTTCAAATATACTTGCAGCTGTGAGAAGCGTTGGTTTGGATAGCTGTGTCATTAGCAAACGTTGAAATTAGAGTTAGAGTTTCAGCAGTTGGCAAATCACGAGTGTATATTACATTCAATATAGGGTCTAGAACACTGCCTTGAGGAGCACCTGCATATATAGGGCGACTTTCCGTTCTAAATGAGTTCTGTCTGACTCTAAAGATTCTTCCCAGCAGAAAGATTTCCAAAATCGCATACGTATTAAAAATAAATTCAAGGTACACATACTTATCTACGTGTCCATACGGTCTAAGGAGATAAAATAACTAAGTAAATATATCTTCCATTATAGATATGTTCTCATAAGACTGGCAAACTACAAAAGTTCGCTTTTGATCAGAACCGCTCTCGACAAGCCAAACATCGAATAGAAATTACTCAGTAGCAGACGTAATTACAAACGTTTTAGCAAAAAACACCTACAAGGTTTTTAGCACTGCAGAAAAACGTTTAGCAATAAATAAAAAAAAAACAAATATGAACATATTTATGTACCTATTTATATGCATACACATATGTATGTATGCAGAATGTATACGAACTTTATATACATACATATATGTATATGAATACGTATTTACATATCTATGTCTACTTTGAACTCGATCTACCGACAGGCACGAAAATACTTAGATACAACATCACACACACAATGTCAACAACTTTTATTTAACAATAACAAAATAAGTCTTCCGCATGCATTATTACTTTTTGATATTGCATTTATTGTTGTATTGTTTGTGCGCACAATTAGCACACTAGGGAATTGTTGTTGCACATATTTACATATGAAAAAGAAAATATTTATGCAATGAATTAAAATGAACTAACTTAAAACACGCAAAAAATTATGAATCAATGTTCATTATTAAGACTAATTTCTTTTAAATTAAATGCCTTTTTGTGAAACCGTTCATAAGGTTTGTCGTAAGACTACTCAATGAATGGCTAGAATTGAAATTTGTCTACCTGAATTTAGGCAACTAATGACGCACATTTGAATATGTAGAAGTACCGCAATCCCTGCCAGAAATGGCTTGAAAACTGCAAATCATTATTTTACCGAATTGCAGAAAAAAACAAGTATTTTTCCAATATCTTCAATGTTGGTCGCCAGAAGGGTCTGAAAGGATTCTATGGACCAGTTTTTCAGTGCAGTCAGGCTGTGGCTTAAGCTTAGTTTAAAGACTCGATCCGGCTGGTTTAATCTAAGATTATAAACACAAAATATTACACCATCGCATATACATTTTCTTTTTGCCTTTTATTGATTTAGCTCAACGAAAAACCATTATTAAGTTAAAAGCTACGCACTGGTTACGCGTTTTCTCACGTTGTCCTATAGCCTAGGATTCAACTTCTGAAGAAGGAAAGAAGTATATTTTATACTCACATTTGTAAAATAAGTAGATACCGCTCAACGACTATCACCATAAAATTCACTATTTTTTTTTTAAATACGTGAAATTCAGTTATTGTTGTGAGCAGCCACTTTTCTCGCATTTAGTAATTGGCACATTTATTTAATACTTATACAAATATAATACATATAGTACCTATGTGCAAATGTACTTGCATACATATATTTTTTTTACGAGGAGGAAGCATTGAAAGCCTATACCCGTCAGAGTGTGGGACTTTAACCCGAACTAAGCCTCCTACTGACCAAGTACCGATCCCCCCCGGTACCACCGTCAAGTATTTCGTACTTTCATATGTATATACTTTCATATATATACATATGTATGTATGCACATGTGTATTTCATATCACGTTTCCCAGCGTATACTAATTGATATGGCTAGAAGCCTTGTATTCATTTATATATGTATTTACATACATATATATGTATATATCTAGTTAAGCTGTCGCTCGTACACGCTGAC
>NW_016194562.1:0-3142 GCF_001687245.7 Rhagoletis zephyria | reverse complement strand
CAGAGCCCTGGTTTTAAGTGGGCCGTGGGAATTGCAGATATGAACTAACAAGCTGCAGCAAGGAGATCAGGAAGGCGAGGAGAGAAAGTTTTAGAATTTTCTGAGGAGGCAGGAATGGCGGAATCGGAACTAGCACTGAAGCCTCCTGATGGCACCTATACTAGTAGAAAAGATGAGAGAGCAGTCATCTTACACACTTCCCGGATACCACTACCTTAGAACTGGAGCTGGAGGTCCGGCGAACTAGACCGCGAACTAGATGTGACTGGAAACGGGCAAGAAGTATACTCACCCAGAATTCAGTCAGGTGGAGGTTGGGCTCGTGTGAGTGCTATAAGGCCCCAGGGGTAGGATGGCATCCGTTCAGTCATGCTACAACAGGGTGGAGAGAATTTAATACCACACCTCGTGGACATAATGAGAAGCAGTCTTGCGGAAGCTTACGTTCCACAAGGTGTGGCCGAAGGCGCGAGTAATTTGTATCCCGAAGGTGGGTAAAACTGATTGCTCGCTAGCAAAGTCTGTCAGACCTACATATAAGCCTTACCTCCTTTATATAAACCTTACCTCCTGGATTATTTTAACGGTCTGGCGCCCAGCGATTTAGAAAAAAATAGTACATACTTATAAGCTCAAGAGAATAGACCAATGCTAATTTTTGGTCACCTAAGCAGCAAGTAACTAATTCGTTTGTAATTAGTCAAAAATTAGTTTTTATTCAACCAGTTTCGAACTAATTTTTCGAAAAAAATTAGTTCATTCCACGCAAGCATTATTTCTTCTAGGAAAAAAGTAATAGTTCAGTTAAAACTTCGTAATCGTAATGTAATAACCAACAATCTACGACCGTTTGGGACACAACTGGCACACAGGTAGGCCTATAAGTATGTAAATACACTTAAAAGCAATCAAAAGCAAAAAAGCACAAAACAGACTGCTGCTACAACAACAACAGAAATAAAAAATAAAAAAAACACAATGAAAAGAACAATTATATTNAAAAACACAATGAAAAGAACAATTATATTTAAACGGATAAAAACGCATCGGCAACAGCTTAACTGCGGAGCTAAGGTGTTGAGCAACAATTAAGCCTTTCAGTAGCAAGCAGCAAAAAAGAGCCGAAGGCAGTGTAAAACCTAAGGATAAATACTCGTACATATGCAAGTGCGAGGCGGCAAACCAAATGAATGCACCGCACATTAGGGTGGTCAAAAATAAGTAAAGTCGGAATTTTAATGCCCTCACCCGCTCCTAGGATTGTTCTCTATCGAAAAAATACACCCCTTTTTTTTGAAATAAAAAATTATTTATAGGTCGCTCAAAGCGCTCAAAGTTTTCCATGTATTTTATATGAAAAAATAAAATTTCGTAGAAATGGTATAGAATACTTGAAAATCAATATTTTCCGATCCGGAAAACTCTGGTTCTCTTCAGGAGACTTTCAATGACAATAAACAATTGTTTATTTAACCATTTTTTAATATTGAAGATTTTTTATTTATCCCCCTTTTGCATTCTCGGGGAGTTTTGGCGGACCTATAAAATATAGTTACTATGAAAAACTGGTTAAATAAATAATAGGGTATTATTATTGGGAATCTTCTGAAGAGAAACAAAGTTTTCCGATCGACAAATATTGATTGTCGAGAATTCTATACCATTTTTGCGAAAAGTTGTTTTTCCAATACATATAAGTACAATGCATGAAAAACTGTGAGCACTTTGAGCGACCTATAAATAGTTTTTGATTTCGAAATAAAAAATAGGGGTATAATCCTAGGGGGTGACTTTACTCTTTCACATGCATTTTTTTGGACCACCCTAATGTACATACATATGGCATGCACATAGGCATTTCAGTGAGTGAATACCTGCAAAGCCATAAAGGAGTTAATGTTAGACTTAATTTTTTGCTCGACTGGTGTTGCGCACATTATAGTATGTATGTATATCTGTGTTCGTGTTTTTTTAATGATTTGCGTGTTTGCAGCTCTTGCAGTTGTTCCGGTTTTTGCGCGCATGGAAATTTTGCAAAACTACACTCAGCAGAAATAATGTGTGTATGTATGTATGTTGCATATCTTTAGTTACCAACTATTAAGTAGCTTTTATACTTTTTTATGGGTATATTGACTCTGGGAGTCAGAGGGCGCAAATACATACATACGTACATATAATGGATTGCCGGCTGTAGATGGTTTTGTTTAAAATAATATTTTAAAAATGCAATTAGAAGAAGTTGTAACTTTTTCCGAAAGACAATACTAGAATAATTACATTTTAGTGGTTCAATTAAATGCGTGGAAAACAGTTCCAATAGTTTTCTATGCAATTTTGTCCTTTAAAGCTTTGATGTTCTTGCTCAACCTCATCAGCAGAAACTGGCAACTGGCACCAGCGAAGGTAGTAGTAAGTGGCCCTGCGGAAGAAGGCAAAAAAAAAAAGTAATGTTGCAAAGTAATGTTGCGCGCACATGCGAGACTTTGAATGTAGCGGCGGCGGCGGCCTCCGCTTAGGAATGTGCAACGACGACGCATTCATACACACAACATATAGTTAAATACATAGTGCTTGCATACATACATATGTACACATTTGAGCACTTTGTTGCTACCGGCAACTTATATGTATGTATGTAAGTGTTGCTTGCGGCTAACTGCAGAGTGTGCGCACTGCACTGGCACTTAAAGCTGTTCGCATAACAATAAAAAGTTCCTCACCTGGTGGCGTGTAATTTGGTGACTCAACAAATTTGTAGATGCACTGTAACGGTGTGGGGTGGAAAAGAGGTAATATGCAGTAAGCAGACGCATGCACATGGCTATGTACATACATACATATTTATGTACGTTTGTAAGTCTAGAAGAAAAATTTGTGTGGCAGCAACAAAAAGTGCCGACAGCGCAACTTTTGTGCAATGCCTGAGAGTATTTGTGTGCATGTCGATGTGTGCAGCGCGATTTTCTTTTACTGATTCCTTGAATATTTGGGTTTTACGGCTGTTAAATTGCAAAGCGACATTAAAGTGACTAAATGTTAAGGTAAAATTAGCTACTTTAAAAGAGGGAATTACATACTTTGTACTTTTGATAGAATACACTGCAGATATCTTAATACTTATGTACATACATACATATGC
>NW_016194561.1:2133-3142 GCF_001687245.7 Rhagoletis zephyria | reverse complement strand
TTTTGCTACTTGTATTTGTGTAAATTGTATTGAAAATTCTCGCAAAATTCTGCACACTCTCTGCATAGTTTCAAAGCCAAAGCGCCTGTAGAGTTAGGCAATGATGATGATGATGATGATGATGATTGAAAAACATGCACAAACATTATTGGCAAACATTAATAATACTAAGTATGTATGTATGCATTTACATATGTATCTATGTATATATATACAGATCGAAAATCAGCGCCTACTTATGTAGAGACATCGACTTTTTGTGCATAGTTTACACTGAAATTTATCGATGTAGTTGTTGTTTTTGAGGATGAGCTTGCCGATTGTTTTGCATGAAGAATTTTCATTATAAAAACATAAAATAGCCGCATTTTTGTTCATCTACATTTCTACTTAGTTTATATAAACTTTGATTTTCACGAAAACATTATAGAAATTCTTCTATTTCAGCAAAAGTTTTAGCATATCTGTATGCAATTTTTATTTTGTTCGTTTTATTTGTTTTGTGTATTTTTTTGTTTGTTTGTTTGGTTTGCTCGCAGAAACATCAAAAGTTGCCTTTTTTCACTACGTTTTTATTTTGATTTCTTTTTTCATAATATTTTTTTAACCAACCGTTTTCCGTTTTCTCCATTTTCTTTCATATTTTCGATACCCTGTTGAAGGATGTGTGCCATCTCAATGGCTGCTTTGCTTGTTCGTAACACTCGCACTTGCTTTATCGACTTTGTTTAGATGTTTGCTTTGTTTTTTGTTTTTCTAGTTGTGTTTGCCATTAGAATTACAACAACTCTTGCAGTAAATTGTCTCAATCGAATAGTGTTGAAAGTATATCGTCATTATTGTTGTTGTTGCTGGAGCCACTGGATGGCGGTGTATTCAGATCTGGTTGTGGGTCCAAGTAGGAAAGAATTTCCATGGGATCAACATCTGGTAGAAGCTGCAATAAGAAGAGCATAAATAGAATTGTTTTATTATTGAATAATACTCAGAAATATAGAATTTATTAAAG
>NW_016194561.1:0-1921 GCF_001687245.7 Rhagoletis zephyria | reverse complement strand
TTGCTTTATCGACTTTGTTTAGATGTTTGCTTTGTTTTTTGTTTTTCTAGTTGTGTTTGCCATTAGAATTACAACAACTCTTGCAGTAAATTGTCTCAATCGAATAGTGTTGAAAGTATATCGTCATTATTGTTGTTGTTGCTGGAGCCACTGGATGGCGGTGTATTCAGATCTGGTTGTGGGTCCAAGTAGGAAAGAATTTCCATGGGATCAACATCTGGTAGAAGCTGCAATAAGAAGAGCATAAATAGAATTGTTTTATTATTGAATAATACTCAGAAATATAGAATTTATTAAAGAAAAAAATAAAGTTGGGGTTTGCCACTGTAAGACGATACCGAAGAACTAGAATCGATTTTTGTCCAAAATAATTGAGTACTTTTATCTAGGCCATCTGTCGATAACAACCTGGAATATTGCTGGATGTATATTTGGACGACGCACAGTGTGTAATTTTGTGCGATTTAAGGAAAATCGAAAAATGGAAGTTGGGAAAAAATTCAGATACAATATTCAACGTTCATCATTTGAGTTTCACAACTATTTCTTGATATTTTTTTTTGTTTTGTTTCCGAGCAATAACGAAGAGGTATAATTCCGGGAAGAGCTAAAAATTTCGCTACATTTATAAAAATTTAAAACATATTTGCACTGAAACGGTATGCCAGGAAATGCCCACGTACAAAAATTTCTAGCGATAAGATTTCTTATGCGAGATAACTGAGAGTTTCGTATGCGAGCGCCCATTGCAGGTATAAACGTGGAGTAAGGCGGTGAAAAACAAATAATAATTTAAATTTTTTCTTATTTCTTTTTTTGATTTGTGTATAACCTTTTTAAAACACTATATTTAATGTAAAAACTGCCGGAAAATGGGTCGAAGAAATTATAGAAATTTCTTACCAAATACGTATCTAATAAAAATTTTGAAAAAAAAGGTCTATAAGTACGGGCTATGAAAATACCTTGACCCCGGCGCCACCTAAACGGTAAATATTTTGCAAAAATATTCCCGCATATGCAACCAATATACAAAAAAATATCTACCAAATTGGACCATAACTAACATAGATATTTTAATTTTTTACTATAAAGACCTTCTCACTGGAAATGTCCATATAAAATATTTTACTCATGAAATCACGTACATACATACTTTGGAACCTTAATTATAGATACAGTATTAGAAATGCATAACACAAAAAAAAATAAAAAATTCTAAAGTCAAAATTGTGGGCGCTATGATTTGCTTTGCCCTAAATCGCCCAAATTACGCACTGTGCGGCGGTAGATCTAAATTTAATAATGCCGAGTTTCCACTAGGCATTAAAATGACAAAAGATTGAAGGCATTTAAAAAATGATATGTGGAAATTAATTTGATGACTATTTTTTCACCGTAATAACACGAATATTTTTTAATGTCCAACTTTGCCACTAAAATTTAAATGTTTGTCATTTAATGCCTAGCGAGAGTCCAGCATAAGGTGTTGTTCTAGTTTATTTACCGCACGGAATCTAACATTGTCCGCTTCAAAACTAAAAGAAAAACTTTCCCAGTACGGGTGGATGCTATACCAATACCGAACGTACATAAATAATATTTAACCCGAAAATTCTGAGAGTCACCTTTATCAAGTTCTTGCTCTCAACAAACAAGGCGATTGACCGGTCTGTTTTGAATTAAGCTACGACCGTGCCGCTGTTTATTAGGATGATAATTGCAAATCCGACGGACTTTAAACAGAACGGAACCCGTTTATATACGGTGCAGTGGCCGATGGTATTATATATAGTACCTTCTTGTAAAGAGCACAAAGTTCCACTTTGGTCCGAACTATTCGAATTAACACAGAGACAACAGCTTTGGTATGTCTGCAACAAGTCAGTAGAGACTTCCGACAATAAATGCATAGTTTGAA
>NW_016194560.1:0-3142 GCF_001687245.7 Rhagoletis zephyria | reverse complement strand
AGAAAGCGATAAATTGAAAATTAGCATTAGCGGCTTAATAAGAGCCTGGTAATTTTTAAAAAGAATGACANAATAAATGACCAAAAAGCTTTCGGGTTAGTTTTAATATTGTCCTCGAAATTTTTTATATATTTTTTTCGAAGGGCTCTATCCATTTTTCTAAACTCAGAAGAACAACTTTTATAACTATAGAGATACAAGGTATTATTTGACGCTTTGAATTTTTTATAATACTTATTGCAGCGATTTTTGAGGTGCTTCAATTCCTTAGTGTACCATGGATGCTTGTATTTTCTGTTGGAAAATATTGGAATATGCTCCATACACAAATTATGCACCGTGGACCGTGAATAAACAAGTTCGTTAAATTTAAAAATTTACAAACTTAAGCGATTTTAAATGTAAGTAAATACTTGCTTACTTAATTAACTTTGTTAATTCCATTGATTTAAAAGGTACGCGGCTGAAAAAACTGTAGTCGTATTCGCAATACAATCTCAACCAGAGTCGATATAGGAAACCCGACAGGTACTACGAAAAAGAATTTGAAACTTATTTGAAGAAAGTGGGAGTAACAAAAAATATGCATGTAGATCCTGTCTTTTGCCCCTCTGAAAGAGTTTTAAAAGTTCGATAAAAGTTTCTAATGTTTGAAATGCAACCGTGGACACACTAGCTCACCGGGAAACTAGTAAATTCCTGCAATTTTGCGTTCGTGTAGAAATTTGCAAGTTTTTCTACTTGAGAGTGCATTTGGGAGCATTTTTTCTTACTATTTATCTGATATTTTGAGTGATAATTTACGCTAGATTTTCGACGAACAAACCTATTGTCTTCCCAGAGAGTTTTGTTTTACATAGAAATTTGAGCTTTTTTATTTTCATTTTGACGCATTTCAGTGTTGGTTTTTCTTTTAATTCAATTTGGCCTTCGGTTTCTGGGATTTAAATAAGTTCTCAGCAAAAAAAGTTTGTTTAAAAAATAAGAAAATAAGGCAAATAGCAAAATCGGCTAAAAACGGCTAATTAATCGGCTAAACCGAAATTTCTCCGGCTGTTTGCTATCGCAGACGGAAAACGTCTAAGATGGTAACACTGTTGATGAGTTTAAATTTATTATTATTTATTATATATTTGTGATATTATTTCTTTGAGACTATCGCCACTTACCAAGACGATTTATATTAAGCCCTTAGGTTCCTCAGAGTTGGCTATACAATATGAGAAAATTTATTTCCACTTTAGCCTCGCGAAATCTGCACACCGTTTTTATTCCGGCAGCTGCGGAAGTAAGGATAGGTGCACTCATCCACTCTTGTACAGACTATGGTCAGTTGAACGCATGTCCGACGACCGCTTAGGAACAAGATTTTACAAGAGCTTGCAATTGCTGGCGTATGCCGACGAACTACGGAGTCTGTTCTGCCTTTTTCAAGTTGGGTAAGAAAGCAAAGCGAATCTCCTGTCGTATAAAAAAAATAAAAAAATAGTCAGCGCCCATGTCTCTGTTGTCAGTTATAATTTTGAGAAAGTGGAGAATTTCGTTCACTTGGGAACCAGAATTAACACCAGTAATAGTACCGAGCGGCAGTAAATTTTTCACACACAAAAATTAATATACTCGCGAAAATATGCGCAAAATAGAGTAAAACTGCACTTTGAAGTTTCAAAAATATGATTTATTCATAAGATTATTAAAAAATCTCAGTGCATTGACGGATAACAATGTGGGTACAAGATAAAAGTGAAAATCCTGTAGAATTAAAAACATTAAATTTTTTGGTGCATAAGAACGAAAGGATGTAGAAAATTTAACTTTTAAAATTTTTAAAATTTTATATTTGAATATCCTCGAAAACTTGCGATATTTATTTTTGAAAAAAAAAAACTATACTAAGGACTAATATACAAATGACCATATCCTTGGATTTCGTCCTCCAAACTTTATTAACTTAAAAAAATAAAGTTAATTGAAAACGCATTTTCAATACTTATTCGTCCTTGTAATATTTTCCAATAAATAATACAGAATTTTCTCGCTCATTTCGTGCCAATTTTTTATTTTACGTTCCTCTGATTTTTAAAATAATTTTTTGAATCAAGCATATCTTAAAAAATTTATAGTTCTTAAAAAAAATTCTGACGTCAGAGTGGAAAACTATGAACGCGGCTTTACTATATTTGGCCCATTGTTTCGTGAGTAATAATGATTGTTTCGTGTGTTTTGAAATTTTGTCGTTTTTGTCGCACGGTGTAATGTCAGCATCGAAATTCAACGCAGAATCAGCCGTGACAACAAGTGCTACTTTGGAATGAATAGGCAATTAAGAGGTAAAGTCCTCCCTTTTATCTTCAAGCAAAATACTTAATTTTAAGTTATTATTCATTGGCTAATAAATAAATAAATTAAGTGTAGAAAAGTCGTCTGATTTCTACGGGAGAAAAGAAGTGTAATTTTTTTTTTTTTTTTTCGAATTTACCACAAACATAAACTTACTTTACGATTTATATAAAAGTCTGTTATATGTACAGTGCGATGTAAAAAAACAATGTAAATATGTATGTATGTATGTATATAGAACTATTATTCTGTCTGATACTGTAAAAATGTAGTGCACTTACATATGTATTTATGTAATCAGAGTATGTAAGTGTGCATACATGTATGTATGTATATAGGAATATGCAGACATTTGAAATGCAAATATTATGGAAATTAATATTATTTAGTATAATTTTAGGCTTGCACGCCTAATTTCGATGCATCCATTCATATGTATATGTCAATTTATTTGTATGTCTGTATAAGTATATAAATATATGGGAATGTAGTAAATATGTATACGCAAATGCATTTACACTGGTCGTATAAATTGAAATAGCAAATTTCAAATAACAAACTATCAAAGGAGAAAGTTTATTTACNATGCATTTACACTGGTCGTATAAATTGAAATAGCAAATTTCAAATAACAAACTATCAAAGGAGAAAGTTTATTTACACACAACCATCACATGTGCGTACATATGTACATACATATGTACATATTCAAGTATGTATGTTCGTACACTCACCCTTAAATACATTCATATCTTCACGCATACTCTCAAATTAAATGTGCTTTATATTCAGTGTGCGTAGA
>NW_016194559.1:0-3142 GCF_001687245.7 Rhagoletis zephyria | reverse complement strand
AACACCAAACTCGAGAAAAACGACTTTAAAGTTTTGAGTTTACTTACATATACATAAATACTCTCATAGTAAAAATGAATACATACATATTTTGTTCTGGTGGTAATTTCTGCGTACTTAACTCAATATTTGTAATTTTTGGATTATGGCACCATTGAAGTAACTGAACAATATGTACATTAGGCATATAACTTTTTACAATTTTTGCAAATACGAAAAACGGCATACCATAGTCGAATAGAGCATAAAAAAGTATGAACCCCCATTATTTTTTTTTTTTGCGAAATTGCAAAAAAGTTTCCGCGCAAAACGAAATTACTTTTTTATCAGAACTGCTGAAAAAAACAAAAAAAGTTTTGTACAGTGTACACGTTTTTCTTCATAATAATAGATATTTATTTAACTAATAATCTTCCTATTATTCCAAACGCCTTTTAATGGACCTAAGGGAAGTGCCCCACCCACAACCATACATACAACCAGTGTGATACAGCGATACAACCAATGTGAATACTGGCAGACACCATGGTGTTGTCACTCGCCTACAAAATTTTTTGAAATCCTTTTCATTGCCCGCTCCACAGTATATTGGTTGTCAACATCATGTGCTAGATTTGATGTTAAAACATGTCATGGATGAGCTTTTAGAGGGAAAAACATCATCGCCCAATATTTCATACAATTTTATTCCAAATTTAATAGAAAATTACGATGATCTAAAAAAAGAGTATGAACAAAATAAAGAGTGTATTAAGGTTAAAAGCATTAAATGGCGAAATGACATGCAATACTTATATGAATTGGTCGAATCTTTTAAATACTTCGAGAAAAATGAACGTTTTCTCTACATAAAATTTAAAGCAATACCAGCACTCAGTAATGCCCGTTGGAATTCTAGAGCTATTTTGGCACTTTTAGCCTTTATACTTATTCCTGAATATCGTTTGCAATTATATCCTATTTGTAAGTTTGTGTGCGGTGCTTGGAGCGAAATCTGGTTTTCCGATCATACTTTCAACAAAAATAATTTCGCCACACTACAGAAATCATTGGCCGGCTTCACAAAAGCAAATGAATGTTTTCTCAGACATTGGGTAAATAAACCATCAGCTATTGAGGAAGTTCAGCGAAGTAACATCTGCGCAGAGCGTGCAATTAAAATTGTGCAAGACATTTTACCATTGTGTAAATCATCACATACTTTAAACTTAAAACTTATTTCATATAACAATTGACAAAAATGTAAAAATAAAAATACTAAAAAAAATTTAAAAAAAATTTGACTTTTTTTAGAAATCCATTTTTGCGCGGAACGTTTTTGAACCGAAATCACCTAAAAAAGTGATATTCATTACTTGTACAATATTTGCCACCACGTGGTGGTATGCCAAATTTTTCGTCAACATTTGTTATATGCCTAATGTACATATGCATGTGTAAATTTGTACTTTATATGTATATAAATATGTATGTATGCGACAAAAACTAAATATTTTTAAAACACATGAAAAAATCAATATATTCACAAAACTAGGAGCCAAATATAGTATAGGATCTCTGACGTCAGGATTTTTTTAAGGACTTTGAAATTTCTAGGATATGTTTTAATAAAGGACTTATTTAAAAGAGTTGCTGCATTCTAGAGTAACAATATGGCTATCAGTTAAAAGGAAAAATTCTGTAAAATTAAAAAAAAAAATATTTTTTTTTTTGCACCAGGACGAATAAATGTTGAAAATTTCATTTTAAAATTTTATTCTTGAATATCCTTGTAAATTTCCAATATTAATTTTTGAAAAAAAAATATATGTCAAGGACTAATATGTAAACTACCACATCCTCGAATTTCGCCTTCCAACTTCTCGGCTGGGTATTGGACCAAACCAATTTTTTTTAATAAGGTTGAGTCATATGTAAAAAAGTAATTTCTCCGTTTTTCGAAGTTAGCCTCCGAAACCGTGATATGGGCCTTCGAAGTTCGAAATAGGATCTTTGGTAAAAAATTATTTTTTATTATTATATGTAAATAAATAAAAAACTAAAAATACAGTCGTAGACCGCCTTTTGCTCTTATTTAAATGGTTTTTAACTTTGTTTTTTTTGCAAACCTTATATTTCAAACAATTTTGAACTGATTTTTAAAAAGTTGGTATCGTTGTAAACGTGATTCTTCTCTTCTAATATGCATATTTGTATAATTTTTATGTAAAAATTTGAGAAAAAACATTAAAAGGAAAAATATCTTTTTTTATAAAACAAACATTTTAAACAAAAAAATTACTAATCGATTTTTAAAAAGTTGATATCGTTGTTAACGCAATCAAAGATTCTTTCTTCTGGTATGCGTATTTGTATACTTCGTTTATAAAAATTTGAGAAAAAACACTTAAAATTAAAAAAATACCTTTTTTATAAAAAAAAAATGTAACAAAAAAATTACTAACCGATTTTAAAAATTTGGTATCATTGTAAAGGCGATCAAATACCCCTTCTTTTGGTATGCATATTTGAATACTTCGTATATAAACATTTGAGAAACAACACTTAAAATTAAAAAATACCTTTTTTTATAAAAAGAAATTTAACAAAAAAATTACAAACCGATTTTTAAAACATTGGTATCGTTTTAAAAGATTCCCGGGAAACTTATACTTTCTCAATCCCAAAAATTTCCATTAATCTGCCTTTGTAATCATATTTTTAAGTATGTAAATATGTACATATGTCCGTCCTACATACTTATACAGTTCTGAAGTTGTTAACACTCCAAAAGGAACCTTCCGAATGTTCTTCTAATGAAATAATATTTTTTTGCTCAATTGGGTGTCGTCAACAGTCGTTGCTTGAGCTAATCTGCTCTTTTGCCAAAGTGCCAGGACACTGGCTCAACTTGGTGAATACCTCTATTGTATGTACATACATATGTATGTACATATCTGTGCCGTTCAATTAAAGTAGCTTAAGTCTGGAAAATCGCTTTTCCTTTAAATTAACATTTCATTGGCTTTTAAAAAGTTGGTACAGCTGCGAATCGAAGACCACTAACGTGCCTTCCACGATTAGTACTCTGGTTCCAGAGAAGCAAGAAACTCGGAAAGTTTTGTGGTAAAAAAATGCAATTTACGTATTGTCTGGAATATAC
>NW_016194558.1:0-3142 GCF_001687245.7 Rhagoletis zephyria | reverse complement strand
AAAAAAAAAAATATTTTTTTTAAATATTTAATGAACTTAAAAAACGGAAGGAAAACCAGTGCTTTGGCCATTCGACAATTGCGACTGTTGGAGCGACGCGAATTAGAGAACCTTTTTCTTAAATTTAGTACTACAATAATAAAAGTCTTACGAATTATCTTGCCACCCATATTTCACTTGTCTTACCAAAGACTTTTTGCTGTCTTACCCCTCTATTCTATCCGAGTCACAAAACTTAGCTCATTACGGTTGTGAGTTTTAGTGCGCCGCAAAATGTGCCACCAAAATTAGATTTCAAAAGCTAGAAAAATAATTAAAAACTTAAAAAATTGTGCTGTAGGGGCAAACTTTGAGACGCAGTAGAAATCAAAGCAGTGGTGAACTAAATTTTGTGACTTTGTTCGAATATGGCTGTTAACCGAAACTGCCCTGTAAGGGAATATACACATCTTACAAACATCTCTTACTAATAAATTATTTCCTCTTATTTGGAAACAGATAACAGGTATAAATCTAAAGTATTTGGAATATGAAGAAGCAATCCTTGGTACAGTATATTATCTTCGTTAATTCGAGCTGGTGGCGATTATAATAATAATTATATTAGCTTAGCTATGTTTCGCTCTTATCATAACTCCCTTACGCAGGACCCGTACTACCATTAAGTCTATATTTTCCTAAATACTATACATATTTACATAGTTATTTCAACAAAAATGCTAATCTGTTTGTTATGTGCTCGCAGACTTGCAGACACAAAAGAAAGTTTGAAGCACAAAATTTTAATTGGTGCGTGATTGAGCTTTTATTTTCAACACGAAAGGCGTGTGCGTTTTCAAATATTGCAAGATTTAGTTGAAGTTTTTCGAAAGCTGTATACATAAACTTTTCTCACGAATTCTCAATAATCTTAATAACGATAATGGCCAAAGTTTTGCTTGCACATGTATTCGCTCTCATACATACAAACATATGTATATGCGCTCCCATAAATGGGTTAGATATTGGCTGCTTAAATATACTCCCACGCATGCATATTATATACATACATATTTGGTAAATGCGTAAAAGTTTTAAATCAAAAATTTTGTTAGATAAAAAGATATAAATTCGTGGTAAGCATTTTGAGTGGAAAAGTTTTATGACGCTTCGGCGAAAAAATCTAAAAGGGTTACATAATAAATAAATTTGTGCAACAGATTTGTGCAATTTTGGGCAGTAAGTGATAATTACGCTTAGACTGGCATAACATAATAACAATCCAATTGAAACAAAGAATTGAATACTAAATAATACTCTGATCGATATTGTGATTTACTAAAACACTACAATACTAGACGCAGCTAACGAAATGAGGCAGCATCTAAGAACAAGCGTCGCGAAAAATGACGTAAGAAAAAGAAAGAAAGAAAGAGAATTTGTAAGAGGTCACAGAGTTTAAGAATGTTCTACAGAAAGGTTAAGGGAGGTGTATCCAAATTTAAAAAACTCTCCATTTATAGGCAGCGGATTAAAATATTCTAGAAAAGTGCTAAGCAGCAGATTTTACTAATTGAAGTTGAAAAATCTAAAACTCGATATTTATGTAGTTGTAATGAAAATATACTCAAATTTCGCTCAGTTAGTTTAGACTTGATTTACGAAACGTTGGCCAGCGACATATATTTTTGTTCAGGAATTTTTTGATGTGGCTGAAAAGGAAATTACAATCCTCGGATTTTTGTTTCTTCGGTATGCCCAAGTAAGATTTCTCACCCAAAATTTATTTAAAAATATGCCATACCTCCAAATGTTTTTTTTTAATGAACTTCTCCAAAAGGACCCGTAATGGAAGAAGTCGAAGGGTTTAAAAAAAATATATCAGAAAAAATTGTACTAATTTTCGAGATGGGATTCTGAAAAAAAAATCGGAGAGTTTTTCATGTCCAGCAAGCAATAGAAAAAGTTTCCAGCGCCGTATAACAGACACTTCTTCTCTAGTCTTTTTATGTTCATAAGAAAAACCGGGGTCCCAAGGCTATTCTGTGCGTGCGAGAAGTGTATACTAGGCTTAGAACAGGGTTCCTCGTTTTGCGCCATCGCAAAAAGAACAACCTCTGAACCATTTATATAAAGTTAGAAAATGAGTTCCACAAAAAAATAAAAGGTAGGCGAATCATGCTTCCATTCAAGAATCCCTTCACTGAATTTAAAAGTTTTTGAAATTAGAGTACTTCATCATGGCCTGCTCGAATCTGGTCAAACGGTTGGATCTGAAAACGTTTGAACTGATTTTACCAGAAAAGAGGCGGATATTTAGTAATTCGCTACACACTTTTTGAAACACAATAAAGCTCTTACGTTGCGTATACGACATGGCCTCCTTACGGGAACTTGATCACATGTAAGATTTTTCTCTTAACTTGTAAGTATTTAAAACTCTGACGCAGGAGAAACGCTTCAATATTAAGTAATAACCTTCATTACTTAGAAAAAAATTAAAATCCTTTATTATTTAGACTAGTTGAAAGTTACGTAACCTCACATGTACTTACATACCTANGCACATTTTTCCTGTAGTAGCTGTTGGCTGCCGGCACTCTTGGCTTGGCTCTGCTGCTTATTTTCATCTCATAAAACAACAATTCATTTATGTATTTTTTGCAGCATTTCGTTTAGCTCTGTTTCACTTAATGCCTTAATGCATATGCATGTGATATTACATACTTTGTATAATTACCGTTAAATATATTGTTTATTTTCTGCAGCTGGGTAGGCGAATCATGATTTTGCAAATGCAACTGACTACGCTAATGAATAAATGCTTTTAGTCTGCGAATTTGTTTCTCTTTTTTTTTGAGATTATTACTTTTCTCTTAAGGATTTGTGGAAGTTGGAGCAAGGGTAATGAAATCATAATGGAAATTTAATAAAAAATATTAAAGAAGAAACTGTTAAGACATTCTGATCAAAATTATTCGGATACATACTTTTTATTTCATATTAAACCAGGGTTCGAAAACGTCCTATCTCAACAAATGGTTGAAGAATGCTCCCTATCTTACAATTTGGTTAAATAACGGCCAAACGCAGTTGCCGATTCGTATACGCCTTATATCTATATAAATTCAATACCATGGAAGCTGAGCTATGGCGTTTTAGA
>NW_016194557.1:0-3142 GCF_001687245.7 Rhagoletis zephyria | reverse complement strand
CTGCTTGATTATGCCCTGCCTTGCTATGTTAGTATAACCAGCGCTTAAGGGTACCAAACAGCACAAACGTGCGATTAACGGGTAGTGAAGCACGTCTGGTATTTCCTAGTGCATAAATATTTTTATTGTTTTTCGAAAGAAGAGAGACCCTTCGTAAATTCTATTGATCTCTAACTTCCAGATCATTAATATTAATAGGCATTTTTTCCTCAAGATCCGAGCTAATCTGCAGTGGAATTCTGACAATCGCCACGCTAAATAATCATCGCCAAAATCGTCTAAATGAAAAGGAGTTAAGCCTAAAAGTACACAACATGAAACAGTAACAAATGCAATGTGTAATCAACCAAATCCTGAATAAGTGACGTGCAACGAGATGTTAGGCGTGCCTGATATTCTTTTGGAGATCAAATTTGGCGATAGCCGGCTGCTGGACTTGTGGGCCACAGAGATGCTCAGTTTAATCAAAGGATTTAAAGAAAAAGCAGGTTTTCGTTAAGTTTGATAAAAAGCGGCATAAAAATCAAAGCTAATCAGGTATTTTTTAATTTTCATAACTTTTCTTTAAAACAGTATTAAAACGAAGCATTCACGACGTCTACAAGTCCAGATAAGCTGGGATCTTAAAGAAAACAAGTGTATGTATATTCAAGTGAATCGGGGTGTATGTATTAATGTGCGGGGTCCTCTATATTCAAGCATACAGCATCAAATCTTCTTCTTATTTGGCGCTGTCAATGCCTGATAGCCGAGACAGACACCAGTACTGCAGATTAAGCGAGCCGCGAGATAGTGGGCTCGAATCCCACAGTGAGCAAACTTTTAAAAAAAATTTATTTAGATCCTTCAATTGAGCCGTTTTTTGAAAAGGGGTATGAGTCCAGTTTAGGAAAAAAAGTAGTTAATGTTAGTTTTAATAGGGCACAGATATCCTCTTTTTAAACCCGTAATCATATATTTAATAAAGGGCGATCAGTCATCAACATCAACTGAGTTTTATCGCAAAATTGTGTTTTGTTTTTATTAAAAGCAACTTTCTAGTTGCAAATATTACTGATTCNTCAACTGTCTGTAAGAAAACATTTTTCTGTAGACTAAAAAATAAATAAATAAATAAATAAATATTATATTTGTATATAAATATTACTGACTAGTATGACTTCAGTGTACAATAACCTTTAGCAGATATTAGCTAGTGTCTTAAAAACATGTAAAATGTGGGAGATATCCCTTAAACTGACGTGTTGGTCATTCAACACAGTGTAGAACAGATAACAACGTTTTCAGCACATGAGGGGTTTGATGGATAAGAAAGAGTTGAGTTTTCTCGCAAAGCATGGGACCTAACGGAACCTGCCTTTGTATCGTTCGTCAATTGGATACACAACAGAGCTCCAAAGGGGGAAAAAACCAATACATATAAAAAATTTATAACATCCTTTAGAGAAATCTCGCAATGTAAGTCGAGTGGTTCTGAGGACTTTCATAAGCTACTTTACATACATGCCTTTAGTTGCTGTGTCTGAAACATGCTATGCGATTTATCGGAGAGCGGTTATCGTTAGATCTACATATATAATCATAAATTCATAATCAGCCCAATTCTTAATACTCCCGGGTAGTTGGTTCTCCGGGAATTTGTTTCTCCCGAGAAAGAAATCATATCATATCTGAATATTAGATTGGCGCTTACTCAATATGTTAGTGTTTGGCCGAGCTTCTCCTCCGATTTGTAGCGTGCGCCATGATGTTGTCACACAAAGGGGAGGGACCTACACTTTTATGCCAACTCCGAACAGCGCCTGTATTTTTATGAGAAGCTGTTTTTCATGGTAGAAACACACTCAGAGGTTTGTCATTGCCTACTGAGGGGCGAGAGCTCAATTATTGATTTTACTTTTTTAAATGTATATTTAGTTATTTTAATATAATTAAACTCTAAAAAATCAAATTATCTTAAATAGTTATTGAAATCACGTAAAAAAAAAATAAAATAAAAACTATTACTAAAATAAGTAATTTTTAAGCGAAAAACACAACCGACTTCAATTCGCCTATAAATTTAGGGGTACCGTTCATTTTTCATGATCCAATGATTGTATTTAAACTAAATTACTATGGGACCATCTTTGAGACACTACCTTTGCTATAGAAAAAGAATTATCGAAATCGGTTGACGTGATCGAAAGTTATGCGATTAAAAACAGAGTAATTTTTAAAATTTGCTCGGAGTGGGAATTGAAGTTATGGTCAGTGATGGAAAAGTAGGCACAATAGTGCCATTTTTGGCACTTTCATTCACCGAGGCACTTTTGGCACAATTCATCCTGCTTAAAATAAGGGCCTTGAGAAATATTTACAAACCGCTGAATTCTTTTGTGAATATGCAGTACGAAAAGTAAGTTTTCGCACCCAAAGCTTTTAATTCAGAATTTTTAGAAAGATTTTGTTTTCAGTTTTATAGTCCATTAAATAAAAGTGTAAGTTTCTGAAATATGCCGATGAGTTTTGATATTTTTTTCTGACGGTGTCATATATTTCATCGATTTAAAAAAATTTATATGGAAAAAATGCATAAAATCGAAAATCTGGAATCTCCCTAAAAATCCTGAATTCAAAGTTTGCTGTTGCAAAAACCTGCTGATTTTTTATAACTTTTGTACAAAGTTTGAGATGCCGATTTGTGTACATTAGACTGCATCACTCCCCATACAAAAAAAAAATCGGTGCTATTTTTCCATTGGAATTATAAAATTTATTATATTTTAAGACGTCCACCAAAATATTTGTGTTAAATATTAAGATTTAAGTGAGCTGGACCGATTTGCAAATACCTCTAAAAATGGAATTTTATATGAATAAAAATAGTTTCTTAAAATTTTTTTTTGAAAAAATTCCCTCAAATGTCAAAACGGTTTTAGCTTAAAAAAATTCCATAAAAATATTAAAAAAAAAATTTTTAAATTTGAACGTAATCGTAATGAGTTTTTTGATGCTGTTTTTTAACTTTTTTCAAAGATTGGTATAAGAAAAACTTTAATAACATAACCAAAACTCTTCCGATTTAGACTTAAGAGATGTCATTGGAAAGCATTTTCTCATCGTTTTTATTTCTTTGCTAATAAACTCATTCAAAGGATGA
>NW_016194556.1:0-3142 GCF_001687245.7 Rhagoletis zephyria | reverse complement strand
TGTTCTGTACTGTCTGTAGCTTCGTCCACTGCGTCCTACTAGTCCCCGGTCCCCCACACTGGCGCTGCGTAATTAAAACCGGCCGGCCTATTGCCTTGTATGTTGCCAGCAACGTTTCTTTATCTTTGCCCCAAGTACTGCCGGCTAGCGACTTGAATGTTACTCCGAGTATTTTGGGATTATTCACCTTCGGAATTGGTGTGTCATCGACGTGAATTCCCAGCGGTAGCCTGAATTCCTTCGTCCAGGTTGAGAACAGGCTCGCAGGTCATTAATTCCGTTCCCAGTCGCCATGATCGAGCAGTCGTCGGTGTAAGAGACAATCGAGACTCCCTCTGGTGGTTGAGTGAGCTTTGAAATGTAAAAGTTAAACAGTAGCGGGGAAAGGACACCACCCTGTGGAACCCCCTGTTTTATTTTTCTAAGTTTGCTCGATTTGTCTCCAACTATTACCGACGAGTGTCGACCACTCAGATAATTCGCCGACCACCGACTAAACGTCTGTGGGAGAGAGGAAGCCTCAATATCTTCAAGTAGCGTGGAATGGCAGACGTTGTCAAACGCCTTTGACAACTCCAACGCTCGTTCTCTCACAGGGACGGTTTCGGTTAAGGCCACGAGTTATCTGAGTGTTTATGGCGTTAAGTGCTGTTGTTGTACTGTGCACTTTACGGAAACCATGCTGATGCTTCGCTGGGGTCAAGTGGTTTGTGAAATACGGGAGCAGCAAGGCCTCGAGTGTCTTCGCTACCGGGGAAAGGAGTGTTATCGGCCGATAAGAATCTCCTATGTTGGCAGGTTTCCCCGGTTTGAGCAGTGGGACCACTCTCCCCACCTACCAGATGTCTGGGATGATGAGAGTGGCCATAGACAAATTGAGGACCTCCGTTAGGTACGCTACCCCCACAGGACCCAAAATTTTCAGCATAAGCATGCATATTCCGTCGGGACCCATGGCTTTGGAGGCCTTCCATATGGCCACCTGAACTTCACCGCAAGTGAAAGCGCGTGGGGCACAGGTTGTTGGCAGTTTGTGCAGCCTCGACGCTTGGCTTTGTCCACCGGAGGATGCAGTATGAACTGCCGGCTAAAATAGCTGGGTTTTTGAGGTAGCTGAGTTCGAATCTGATGTCAGATTTTTTAAATTGAAAAGGGCGGATCCAATATGGCGACCAAATTTTATAAATTTTTCCGTTTCACCAGAAACTCATAAAAAATAGGGTGTTTCGAGGTTGCTGTTTTCAAATCTGATGTCGTGAATTTGAAATAGAAAATGGCGGATAAATTATAAATACTGGTAAGATAATAATTTAAATATAAGAATGATGAACGTCTGATAATATTCTTTATATGCGAGGTAAGGGAAAATTTGTGCGGGCCACACCCATTTATGGTCCAAAAAATTATATTGGTGAATGCATTTTTCTTGCGAAATTTCAACATCACACATGCACCCGTTGCTTAGTTACGACTTTTCGCGCGCTAAAATTAAAATAGCGCACACTGTACGACGGGTAGAGTCACTTCAGAGTCCGCTCAGGCCTACGTGCTCATCGGCAGTGGACCACTGAGGGCAACTTCGCTGCGTTCCCCACACCAACCGGCGTCCACTTTGGTGATCGTCCAAACTTCCCTGCTGAAGCGGCTGTTCTAGTCGATGACAACCTTCATCCGGCCGATCCCAGAAATCCCCGTATCAGGGATCTCAACGCGGAGATTCGGGGGCTTGCGAATGTTCATATGTGGAAAAAGTGGGAGGAGCATCTGAAGACTTGTAACTTCGCCTCTGGAGTAGCGTACCTAACGGAGGTCCTCAATCTGTCAATGGCCACTCTCAGGATCCCTGACATCTGGGAGATGAGGAGAGTGGTCCTGCTGCTCAGCCGGGGAAACCAGACAAAAACGAATCTTATCGTCCGATAAGACTCCACTCCCGAAGACACTAGAGGCCTATCTACTCCCGTATTTCATGAACCATCTGACTCCAGCGAAGCATCAGCATGGATTCCGTAAAATGACAGTACAACAACAGCACTTAATGCCATAAACACGCAGATAACACGTGGCCTAAACCACAACCCTCCTTGTGAGAGAACTATTCTAGCAGCGTTGGACCTATCAAAGGCGTTTGACACCGTCAGTCACTCCACGCTGCTAGAAGACATAGAGGCCTCCTCTCTCCCACAGAGGCTCAAACGGTGGTCGGCGGAGTATCTAAATGGTCGACTCTTGTCAGTAATGTTCAGAGATAAATCCTAACCTAGAAAAATAAAACAGGTGGTTCCACAGGGTGGTGTCCTATCCCCATTAATGTTTAACTACTATATTTCAAAGCTCCTTCAACCACCAGAGGGTGTCTCGATTGTCTCCTAGGCTGACGATTGTTCGATAATGGCGTCTGAGACTTGTGTTCGAAAGTAAATGGGTATCTCTCCGAGCTTTCTCAGCACCAGTGCGGTCGCCGGGGACTAGTATGACGCAGTGGGTGAAACTGGAAAGGGCAATGCTCTGCAAGCAATTCCTAGTAGGGAGACACACGAACAGACACTTGCTTGCAGAGGAGCCCTCGCCGAGGCATGTCAGAAGGCATCTTTACGAACTGACGTACGAAGACCATTAATTAAATAACCTCTGGATCCATCAGCTTATCGAGTCAGTCTCGAGTTATGTAGACCCAGACCTGTGAATGCCGTTCTAGGCAACTAGACCAACTTCGCTCTGGCTACTGCAGCATACCTGAGCAGATTAGACGCAGACGTGCCAATTAGTGTCCGACATACGGAGAGACACCCCACGACTCGAAACATCTCTTCGTATGCCCGGA
This sequence comes from Rhagoletis zephyria, assembly GCF_001687245.7. Classification (NCBI taxonomy): domain Eukaryota; kingdom Metazoa; phylum Arthropoda; class Insecta; order Diptera; family Tephritidae; genus Rhagoletis; species Rhagoletis zephyria. The sequence continues at coordinate 318 of NW_016194556.1, read as the reverse complement.
AAACTCGACACAGCTAACGCCTTTGTCCCTGTGGTTCGACCCCATTGAGGCTGCTCCGTAGTAGCCGCTACAACAGCAACAACGACAACAACAGGCTGCTCGGGCGGCTTTTGGCAATCCTACCGGCTGGTATGAAGCGGGCGGCTGCTGCGTTGATGATCCGGCGGATGTTGCGCTCAGCTTCGCGCGCGCATGTTGGTGGTGGAAGAGCATTGAATTTGCGGTCTGTGTGCCCCGTAAAACCGTCCCAGTTGGCCTTCTTTGTGTTCATATACGTACGGTCTTCGGATGTGACAAAATCTCTTGGGTGGTCTATCG
>NW_016194555.1:0-3143 GCF_001687245.7 Rhagoletis zephyria | reverse complement strand
TTATCGGATTCCTTTTAATAGGTGCAACAAGTCTAGAGAAAATAATCAATGNATCAAATTGCCGTAAGTAACTTCGAAAGTATTTTAAATATATTTCTAGAAATCAAAAACGAATATGGGTCAATAATAATAATTGTACCTAAAATCGACTGACTGTACCTAATGTACCTTTAAGTCATCAAACGTCGGAAAAAGGTACAATTTTACCTACTTTTTTATCCCTGGTGCTTACTCTTATAGAGAAGTAATTTTTAAAGAGGGACTAGAAAAATATTTTCTTTGACGTCTCGAGCAAGCGCAAGAAATCTACATATGTAAATATAATACAGAAGCAATTTTCTGTTTGTGTGCTGGAAGATATCTTCGCTACATAGAGGGAGTCCTTGTTGTCCTCAAAACAGAAAGTTCTGATTCAGAGAAGTCTTCGCTTAAGTGAAGTTCTTTATAGAGGAGTCTGACTGTATATGAATATTTATGTATGTACATACATATATGAATAGTTATGAATGCATGTTCGAAAACATATGCCTGTGCAAATTTCAGTCGCATGGGCTCAGAAAGTTGTCTGGCTGGCTAAAAGGACTTTGGACATGGTAATGTACGCAAGATCCTTCGCCCACATATGCATACGCATCTTCTTGTCATCTTTGCCTGTTTTGCACATTGCTTCGCCACATACACTTACATATGCAGCAACTTTTACCCGTAGGAGCTATTGAATAACTATGCCAGTGTGTTTGTATGTATGTATGTAGATTATAACAACATGAAATTTGCATGAAATTCCAGTGAGGAAAATGTTGGAAAGCAATAGATTCAGCTGTGGAAATTCGTTTTCTTTTGCCATTCTTGCGGTCGTCGTGCCTGCACAAGTGCGCAGCGCACAATTCCCTCAAATAAATATAAAAATACTATCTGGGTACTGGTGCGTTTCGCAAAGGTGCGAAATGGGGGGAATTTTACCCAGAGGTATTTGCCGATTGCCGAAGTAAACGGAATACATTTTTTATTTTGGAAATACTTATTGAGTAATGAAAAGTACTACATATATAGTGAAAATTGTTGAGGGGCGGGCGTTAGAAGTAGGATAAATCCATTGAATTTATTGTTTGACTGTGCAATTTATTGTAGCGACTTTAGACAGGTGTTAGCATTTTAAGATATTGCTTGAATTGAAAAGCTGACACATCGAATAAGGAAATGTTAGGGAAAGAAGTGTTTATTTTATTTATTTATAGTTTTTTCAGTGGCACTAGAGGTACAATAAATATCAATATTATTAAAGACAGCGACGAATCATTTCCTTTAGAAAAGGAAATTTAATACAAATACTTAATGCAAATATAATCATGACATTATACATTTTGCCACAAGCATCGCGCTCGCTAAATTTATATAAAAAAAAATATACCCTCAGCCTAAACTTTGGGAACTACAGATGGGTTGTACATCAGCGAGCGCCATTTCTAAAAGATCTGGATTCTAAAGCAACCGGGTTGATTGCAATACTAAGGAAAAAAAATTATAAATGCGCCTACTCCTATCTCCTTTGAAAGTTTACTATGAGAACATTTTACCATCGTAAATATTTCATAAAAAAAACAAGATTTGGTAACTATAACATCGTGCACCTTGCGTCAAAAAGCAAAAAAAAAATAATAATCAAAACACACGAAAAAATCATTATATTCACGAAACTCGGGGACAAATACAGAAAAACTGCTTTTTTAATGTTTCTCTCTGTCGTCAGGCTTTTTAAAGCACCAAGTGAAAGAGAAAATTCAGCAAAATTTAAAAAATTAAAATTATTCTGGGTCACCAGGACGAATAGGTATTGAAAAAGCGCTTTTAATTATTTTTATTTTTTTTTAGCTAATAACGTTGGAAGGACGGAAATGAAAATTTTCCAGAATACAATTTTAAAAAGGCATTTTCAGTACTTATTCGTGCTTGTGCACTAGTAATTATTTTTCTTCAATTCTACAGAATGTTCTCTTTTATGTGATACCCATATCTATTTTTATTAAACATTGCCCACAATATTTTAGTAATTTATTGCATTAACCATTTTTTCTTGAAATTTAATAAAAAAGCCTGACTTTGGAGTAAAAGCTAAAAATTCAGTTATCCTATATTCGGCCCACAGTTCCGCAATTATAAAGTTTTTTTTTGTGCAGATCTTCGGATGAAATGCCGTGGCCCGAGTAAAAGCGATAAAAAAATACACATACGAATTATGTACGAGGCTGCTTCCTTAAACTTGGGGGTATCGCAATCATCTTAACTTAACTTACCACATTTCTACTTCAGCTTGCACCTCGGAGCAGCTGAATATCTTCATTGACATGCAGACTGGCGTTAATTGCTCTAAAGAACAATACGGTTAGTATGATACGGGGAGCTAGATACGAGGAAAGAGAAAGGAATGAGAAGGCTGAAACATTGGCCAAAACTGTGACAAGCTTATCACAGGCCAATGAAACACATACCGCCCCCGTCCTCTCAACAATCTTAAAAGAGAACTTCATATCCTTATATGGAAATGGTAACGCAAAAACCACCAAGTAACTTTTGACACATCTAAGCTTGGACCAATTGTTGGAATGATACATCATTTCACGAGGCAAAACTAGGGCTTGGTGTAAAGTAGACTTTGCTCGGCGAACTTATCGTTAGATAAATTGAAGAGGTGTTGCGACTTAGTGGGTCTGTTGTGTTATTGTTAAGGTGATAAGCTATTCTGGCCGAGTCCAACAAAGCACGTCAGTGGAATTCATCTAAAAGTAGCAACCAATGTGAGACGGAGAAGTGATCGTCATGATGGTATGTCCAGGCAGAGTTGCCGGGTTTCAAAATAATTCCGAAATAAAATGTTATTCTCTGATCGCGTCTAGACGCGGAGTAACTGTACTACTTATATAATGATTATGAGTACAGCAAAAGCTTAGTTTCTGTAATTGTTTAAGTAAAATCCACATGCCAAAGAGAGATTGTAACCAAAAATTAGTTTTTTTTCATTGCTAAGACAGGAAAGTAAGTTAAACGAACTGAAACCTGAATATTCTTGTTAGTGTGAAACATTGCGTAACTAGCTAACTCATGCTTGAAATACAATACCGGCGAACGGCAAACTTCGCCGAATT
>NW_016194554.1:0-3143 GCF_001687245.7 Rhagoletis zephyria | reverse complement strand
TACTTGTTAAGAGTTGAATTGAAAATAGGCAAATATAATAAAAAAAAAATAATATTTAATATAAAACTAAGTTAATGTAAGAAATAGGTGATAGCAAAGCAGCCATTTGGCGGACTGGTTCCTTACCTTTTATCTATGCTGGCTGTAGTTACATCTGTTTTGTTATTTATGCCTGACAAAAGAAAACTAAATAATTACAAGCGTAATGTGTTGAGTGAAAATGCTGTTCTGTGATGCTTAGGCTAGTAGTTTACGAAATAAGCTGCTTTTGGCTAAGCTTGAAGAATTCAGTTGACAGTTTCAAAATAGTTCAATAAAAAATATTTCCTTGTAGCTACATATTTGTGTGAAATTAAAATTAAAAAAAAAAANATAAGCTTAGCAAAATCAATTTGTAGCAGCAGCACCCTTCTTCTTCACAGATCTTTCAACAAAACGCATTTCGTAGACTGCTTTCCGTTTTTCAATTCATTTTAAAATCAATTCAAATTTTTTCAAATTTTCACTACACTGTAGCATTCATCACGTTGTAATTACGTAGCACTGTCCTAATTCTGTTTTATATTTATTACAATTAAGTAGATTGTTTATACTCCTCCGCACTCCTCCTTTGACTGCATCAGCTTGCACTAAGTTTGTTTGATTGCTGTTTAATTGCGCTTTTTGTTACATTAAATATCTATGGAAAAACAATGAATTCGTTGAAATATTGAGAAGTTATAAGAACATTTTGTTGGTAGTCAGTACATACATACTACTTACGGACTTTTCTACTAATGAATAATCTACTTACATATGTATGTATACATGCCGCAATGGCTTGTGGGTGTAGGTTGTATGTACTTACATATAATGTCAGTTGAAATATGTGTTTGAAATAATGAAAGAATTTTCGCAAGTAATCGCCGAACTGCATTTTAGTTAATCACCTGAAATTGGCCTTAACTTTAAACTTTATTTAGCTTTCATAGGCAAAAACTACTTCTCGAAATGCAACCCTGGAGGAAATCAAACTCAAATACAAACTAATGTAGCGAAAACGTTGCACATGGTATTGCCATATCAATAATATTATTTCTACCAAAATATCCACACAAAAAAAAATAGCAAAATTCTGCGGGAGTTCAAGACAACTACAACCATTCTAAGCAAGGCCGATTTTCAATAAGCTTCATAAACGGTCGCAAAACCTAAAACGATTCACTATCAGTTTAGTTCTAAATCATCCCGGAACTTTTCTGTCGGCAATTTTATATCCTCCCGAGTAGATCCTTTAAAGCTCTTCGGGAAAATGCGTATGTATGCCTTAAATTATGCGAAATAAGATTTTGAACCTAGAAACAGCTTTTTCCGACATACATACATATGCTCATATATAGGCATTGGTCTATATAATTGCCCGGTGCGACTAGAAGAGACCACTTTTTGATGAAGCGCTACGCCCTGGCCAAAATTGACTCCACCCTAGTGTTCAGTCGTTCCAAAAAACAGCAAAGTTTTACGAAGGAAGGCATTACGATCTTGCCCTAAAAATACTACACACTTTTTCTCAATACACACTTTTGAAACGCTCTCTCCATCTGAATCCCACTCAATGCTGGTGGCAACAGTTCAAATTATTTTTAATATATAAATTATTAGTTTTCCAAGTTAAATCTTTTTGAATAAATATTTATTTAAAATATGTTGACTTTTACTTGTCATTTCTTAGAATTAAGTGAAGTCCAACAAATCTTCTGGCAAAATATCGGCCGAATGGAAAACAAATCCACAATTCCACCAAAAATTAAAGTTAAGAAAAATCTTGGTAGAATTCAATCAAGACGGTAACACTGGTTCTAAAGTTTCCGCTACCAAATATGTAATATCCCTCTAAATATGCAACAAATGCAACACTTCCACTACGTGATGTGTTTAAATGTGTGTGTGCGAACTATTATTATATTTTTAGTAGCATCTTTTAGGCTTAATATAAATTAACCGTAATTCGACTTTGGCGATACCTACCTCAAATTTTATTGCTGTAGCGGTTATATTCCCATTCGCACTGGATTGGACTGCCTACTTACTGGTGGAAAGCAATTAAAAAAATTTTAGCCATTTTAAAACCACAAACAAATGACCTTTTCGGCACAGAACTGTCACTTTAGCAGAGCTCTCAAACAGTTTAATTGAATGGTTTACAATACCTTAACGATATAATCGGCTTGTACCTCGTTACCGCCTACACAGGCCCACAAATTTACAAATTAACCTATAAAAAAACCTCCAGATAACACTTTCGCACAAAAGATCAAATCGTGCCTAAGCCAGAAATTTTCCGTTTCCGAAAGATGGAAATTTTGAGTACCTCTATATATTTCCATGGTATTGAACACCGCAAATCGTATCGTGCAACTCCGCGCCTTTATAACCCCACATCTCCACCTTCTAATAAATGTGTCTTAACATCCGTCAAATTTCTGTTTTAACTTTGTTCTGTTTTCTCATGTGGGAAACTTGCTGTATTATAACACAGCTGTTTTAACAGAATCTGTAGAAGATTTAGTATCAAAGAAGTACTCTTGGCCAATATTTGAACAAGTTAAAATTTAAATATCGCTACTGTAATATAGAAAGGTCCTAATTTTTCTTACTGCAATAAAATTAAAATCAACTGACCGACTTTAAAAAATTCCATGTGGAAACAGACATACTTAATTAGCCGTATGAATAAAAATAAACAAATGCTTTGTTAGAATTTCAGACGTTTTACTTAAACTTATTTGAAGAATAAATCATGTTAAAGGTCTGAAATTTTAAGAAACAGAAATCGCTTAGTTTTTATTCATACGGCCCAAAATTGTCATAAAAAAATTTCGTCATTTAATGCCTGGTGGCAATTCAACATAACAGCATTGAGTACGGTATATTCTTCACTCAAAAGCAGCGTTTTAAAAAATCCGTTATTAAAGAGCTAAAGGGCCGTTAACTTATCTATTTTGAAGTATAATTACACAGAATTTTCTGTAGTGAAGTTAACTAATGATTTAACTATACTTAAAGATAGATAAGTTAACGGTCTTAAGTATTATTATCACATCTTTCACATTCCGTAAAGAAAAAAATTGTATAGTGTTTTCGCTATCTCCAAAAAAAGTGGG
>NW_016194553.1:0-3143 GCF_001687245.7 Rhagoletis zephyria | reverse complement strand
GTCAACAACATTGTTCACACACAAACTACACCTCCTATACGTATAGATACCAATCACACACTGAATCACTCACCGCAGAAATAATTGAGAAAAAAAAACTATAAAAAAATACTGAGTAATTTGGTACACTTGGTTGTTTGATTTTTATTTTTATTCACTTAAAATTGGGTTATTCGCGTTACAAAGGGTAATACCAAATTTTCACTTAGCCATGAAATTACAAAAAAATGTGCCCCTAAACTAACTCAAAATTTTTTTCCGCAGGAAAGTATCTTATTTCTATAGCAAAATTATATATACATATGTATGTAAATTTAAAAATATTTTCGGGGTCATTCCAAGTAAAAGGGTAAAACGACATACATTTTAAACTGCCTTAATGATTTCTATTTTAGTAGTAAGCTCTTGCTATATGACCACATTTCATTAACCTGTTGATAAATATTTAAAACACAAGTATAAAAAGAAGTTGTAGCTTTTTTCTATGCAAACTTTTACTTAAATCATAAGAACTTTGCACCATATAAAAGAAACTGTCCCACCAGTCACAGCTTTAATATCAGCCTAATTTTTAACAAAAATCAAAAATCTACCTTCAAAATTAAGTATTTTGGTTAAAATTCGCCTTTAAACATACCAAACAAACATTAAAACAAACTCAAAATACCTTCTTTGGGAACAAATATGTATGTTGCGGGGGGAATAATTTTTTTGGGAAAAATTTTTTTCATTAAAATAGTTCTGTAACTTTACTTTAATTTAATATAATTATATCTTAATAATAATGATTTTTTTTTTTTGAGAAAATGATTTTTTTGCAAAAGAGATTTTTATTGAACAAGTTTTTTTTCTGAAAAAATAATATTTAAGGATTTTGGTAAAAAAAATTTAGAAAACAACTAATTTTTTAGTAAAATTAAAAACAGCATAAATCACAAAAAAACCCTTTTTTTTGCTGGGAAAATTTTTAAGATAAAAAAAATATTTTGAAGCAAAAAAATATTTTGAAGTAAAAAAATATTTTGAACTAAAAATATTTTCTTACAAAAAAGTATAAAAGTCACCTATTTATATTTTTTTACTTCAGATTTTACTTATTTATTCCTCGATGAATAAAAATTGCAATTCAATTCCCAATTTTTGTAAATATATTGTTATGGTCTTGAAGAGGTTAAAATATGTCTAATTCACAATTGATTACATTCTGTAGTTAAATTTCCCACCAGCCACGATGGAATGACCCTTTGGTAATTTGTTGGACTTTGATATGAACACTTATTTGATTAAAGATACTAACAACAGTTTTCGGCAGGTTAATTTCCAGCCCAAGAACACAAGTTCATATCCAAGTTATGTAGAAAGGAAAACGACCGCTGGGAATCTAAGTGAGTTCGTTTTGTGCACAAAGTCATTACAGGCTGTTATGTAGTTCTATGCCACTAATGGCCGTTTTCTGATGTAACTTTTAACTTTAAAGCTCTCTTTATGTTTACAGGTTGGATTAAAAATAAAGCTATGTCTAAAGTTAAGCATTTCTATTATCGGTTTTTAACATAGGTATGTTTCTTCGTGTAAAGCAATTTAAAACCGATAATAAAATGCTTTATTTTACACACAATCATAAATTTTAATGCAACCTTTAAATATTAAGTGAACTTTAAAGTTACAGGTTACTTGAGAAAACGGCCCTAAGCATTAAATTAAAGGAATTTTAAAGTCCATTGATATATAGAGGGTGACACAATTATAAGACCAGGACTGATTGATATGTTTTGACTTTTTTTCAAACTAATATTAATTTTTTTTTTTAGAAAAATATACGTGGTTCATTCCATAAAGCAAAAACCAAATAAATCCAAGTTTGAAATTTTGTGCAAAATTTAACAGTTTTTTTAAGAATTTTTTGAACAGTTTTAGGCAAGGTTTAAGTGCCTGCAAAACATCGCTGAGTTTTGGGAGATTTTATATATATAGTTTTAATAATTAACATTGTCACCAAATAAATAACATGTTTGAAGTATGATGATGAAAGTATTGTATGATGATGAAAGTATTGCCCGACCCAGGGCCCTTGAAATTTCTCCTATTCTCACAAATGTTACAATCCAGTCGTCAGGACGTATGAGTAACATTTTTTTGTTATCCATTCCAGTGCTTACTTGCGTGCTTTACGAAAGTGGCAAGTGCTTGCAGTTTTACGAGTTTTAAAGCAGGGGTGCGCATCCAGTAGCTCAGTTGGCTCACAACAACATTATTGTGGCTCGCCTTACAACAAACACACCATACAAAATGATATCAGCAAGCGTTGACTCAGTTTTTATCATTGCTTTGTTGTTAGTTTAATACCAAAATAGTTTTGGTTCAAAACTTTTTTTGCTATTCTGAGATCGCTGTTGTTTTCTTTTTCTTTTCTTTTGAGATTGCCGTCGTTTGGTTCATAAAGTTAAATTTGTTGGACACCCGTCTTTAGTAGCATAAAAGAGTCACTGAACTTTGAGGTGGCTTGCATTTCGATGATTTTAATTTTTTTGGTATAATGTATTTATATGAGTTTTTATTTGAGTAGTAAGGCATTGGCTATAATAGATACCCTGGTATTTGCATAAATTGTCTAACTTCTTCAATCTTTATTTCTTAAAATATCTTTCTTTTACTTTTATTAAGAGTTGCCACCTTTTAAAACATTTAATTAAAACTATTTAAAAATTTAAATCAATTACCAGACTATGGATACCAATGGAAATGATTTTAAAAAGCTTTATTTCTTAACTATATGCGGGAGGATTGCCAGCTGTTTAAAAAATTAAATTAAATTTGAGCTAGGCGAATTAGGTAATTGAAATATGTATCACCATATGAGTGCAGGAGTAAAGAGGTTTAAGAAGGTAGTAGTATAAAAATATTTTGCAGAGGGTTGCCATCTGTTTGAAAATTCGAAATTATACGAAATTTAAAAAAATTCTGTCAAACAAAACGTTCAGAATAGTTTCGAAGAGTTTTAAGATGGTTGCCAACGGTTTAAAAGGTTAAATTCCAATAATTTAATTAGTTAAGTGAATTAGTAAAAGATGATCATCGATCGAAATGGGTTTGCGAAAACTTTATTTGTGAACCACATATATTTAGGAGTGTTGCCACGTGTT
>NW_016194552.1:0-3143 GCF_001687245.7 Rhagoletis zephyria | reverse complement strand
AACTCACTGTTCACCGATCAAAGGAAATACACAAAATAATTTGATTCACAAATAAATAGGTTTATTGTGCACTGGTTGCACTCAAAAGGAAATACACAAATTAATTTGTTTCACAATAGATAGGTTCCTTGTGCACTGGTTGCACTCCCTCATTCAACTAATTCGAACAATATTCATTTCTCACCAACTAACTTCTTAGTCTAACTTACTTATGTCTACGTTGCAGATCCCACCACCAACCGGCATTTCGTAATCGATGAGTTGCGCGTGTAGGCCAATATTGCTTATGCTGCACTTCTCACGCCTTATTGGGCGTATTGTGTTACCGATCGCTTGCGCGTGTGCTAAGTCAGCGAAAGTGCTATTTGGGGCAATGAAGAAGTCACATGCACGGCAACGTGAGTAAAGGGTGCGCCATTGGTTAGTATTGGGATTACAGGTGTGATAACTCCTCCCCCTTCAAAGATCTGCGTCACGCAGATCAAACGAAAAACCTGAGGGGGTTAAGGTATGTACGGAATGGCTACTACCTTCTGCTGGTAGGCTAGCTTCTGGGTAATCGATTGTATATGTGGATATACCCTTCGTGATCTTATCGGGTTTCATATCACTGCTCCAATGTTCAGAAATATCTGGTAGGTCTGCCTTCTAGTGTACCATCTCCATAGGATAACAGCGACCCCTATTATTGCGCATATTGCTAGGGCTTCTGTAAAGATAGAAAAATTGATCTTCTCATTAACGTATCCTAGATACTTAACGTTCTCCATCGTGATGTCGTGCACGTATTCTAGGTTGACCTTTATTGTCTTATTCCTGACATTCGAAAGGACGGCTGGCAGAGCTTGCGCTGTCATTACCTCGTTGCTGGAAAATACTTGGTCGCCAATCCTGACTGTTTCGTTACTTAGTTGGATGATGTAGGTGCCGTTAATAGTGCTTGAGGCATTGCTTCTACTGATCATGCCTTGGTAGTTTTGAGAGGAATATTGTATTGTCGTTTACCAATTCTATAATCGATCCGTTTCGTCTTGCGAACTGGCAGCTAGCGTCTCCCCCTTTTAGCAGTCGTGGTATGCAGCTGTCCTCCTCCAATTTTGACAAGGATTCTGACACCGCAACTTTAATTTTTTATCAGTTCTCCTTCCGAGAACTGTAAGTTGTATGTATGTGCCATTTCTAAATCAGAAAGATAAAATAGTATTGTGTTATTAATTCAAAAGTAAATAATGATGAAGGGGGGGATCTATCCCCCCAAATCCCCGCCCCCCCCTGCTACGCCACTGTATACAATATATTGTACAAACGTCCGCAAAGGTTGTAGTTGAACAGGCAATTAGGGTGGTTTTTGCAGTAAAGGGTAGGTTTTTGATTTCTTGATCTACTGAAGGCAGAAAATCCGAGAAGGCTTATTAAAGCGGGTCATTTGTATTGTATATTGTAATTGTATCTGAAATTTTTAAAAATTTCTTTATATAATTCTCTTCTCATGGAGAAAATTTAAAATTTTTTAATGCAAATCTTAATAAAAGATACTTAAAAAGATATAAAATATTCATTCCAACATATATGCAGTAAAATCAATTATTTTGTATATAAATAAGTTAATTTTCAATGAAATAAAAGTTTTATTCCGTCAAACTTAGTGAAATATTTATTGAGTTTTCTTGAGTGCTTTTACTTCTTTGCGGACTTTTGTACAATATATTGCACAAATTTGAGCTAGCCCTAATAGCTACCCAAAACCACTTTTGAATATTATTTCTTTACTTTTGTTATTATGACGCTCAATGAACCTTGTAATTAAGAGGAATAATTTTTATATTCATCAGGGACGGATTTGACCGGAAAAGACCAATCTGCGGACACTTACTATTCCCCAGGGCCCGGTTCAACCCAACATCAAAAAATAAAAAACAAAAACTTTTTTTTCTAGTAGCGGTCGCCCCTCGGCAGGCAATGGCAAACCTCTGAAGGCATTTCTGCCAAGAAAAGTAGCTTCTTTTAAAAATACAATCGCCGCTTGGAGTCGGCGTAAAACTGTAGGTCCCCCCTTTGTGCTACAACATCAAGGCACACTCAACAAATCAGAGGAGAAGCCCGACAAAACACTAATATATGTGTAAGCGCGAATGTATTATTATTATTAATCTGGAAAACTACAGTACAGATTTGGACGAGATTGTGCTGTATCTTTAGCACTTAGAATATCTATAGGGTTGCCACCTGTCTAAAAAATTACAAGATCGTTTCGTTTTCAATCTCATAAATGGTTTATAATGACTTTATTAAAATTTCAAAATCAAAAGTTATCAAAACAAATTCTATGAGACTGAGAAATATTATTTTCTAATTTTTATTTCATTCATAAAAGCATTGTAAATTAAAAAGCTTTTTTTAATTTATTTATTTTTGTTTGCATATGTGATCATGTATGTTCATAGGCACTGTTGCCAACTTGGTGCTTTTCGCACTACATTTAGTGCTTTTTTACAAGCTTTTATTTAACTTCACTTGTATGTATGTATGTATCAGAGCTGTGTAATGATTGAATCAATTGAGTGTGCATTCTCATTTTTTTCGTTTCAAAAATGTGATTGTTTGATTTAAAAAATTTAACAACCACTCTTGAGATTGGTTACAAATTGTAAACACAAAATATGTAGTGTGTTATGGAATGGTTGACACCCATTCACATAGAGAATGTGAATGCAAAAAAAAAACTCAATCATGTATGATTGGACGTTTATGGGAATGCAATCTGTCATTATCATTCAGTACTAATACTATTTGTTGTATCAGGGTTGAAATTTTTGTACTCAAAATGTGAAACCAGAAGATTGCCATCTCCCTTAAAATAAGTAAACAAATAAATATTTGGTGCTAAAATATTTTTCTAAGTGTTTGGCCGAACTTCTGCTCAAACTTGAGGCATGAGTTCTGATTTAATAAGAAGAGTTTTCAAGGCAGAAATATACTCGAAGGTTTGCCATTGCGTGCCGAAGGACGACTGCTATTTTGGGTTATGATCTGACCAGGTATTTAACCATGGTCCTATGGAGTAAAAGTACGCACATGTAATCACTCTTCTACAGCGGCCGCCGTAAGTACATGCTATACATATCGTCGTTTCAAAGTATAAA
>NW_016194551.1:0-3143 GCF_001687245.7 Rhagoletis zephyria | reverse complement strand
CGCCTTCCTTGATATAGAGGGGGCTTTCGACAACACATCACATGTGGGCTTCGATAGAGCACTTGAGAAACGCAATGTGCAGCCAACCATCCGCAAATGGATAGCCAGGCTACTACATACCAGGATTGCTGAAACTGAAGTAGGTGACAGCGTAGTACAACTTAGAACAACAAAAGGTTGCCCGCAGGGAGGGGTACTATCACCTCTCCTGTGGAGTTTAGTGGTGGACGAACTCCTGCAGAGACTCACTGACAATGGCATCCGCTGCCAAGGGTACGCGGATGACATAGTGATCATTGCTAGGGGGAAGTTCGCGAGCACCCTCTGCGACATAGTGCAAAGAGGTCTTAATCTGGCAAGGAGGTGGTGTTTTGAGGTGGGACTCAATATTAACCCTTCAAAGACAGCCATTATTCCATTTACCAGGAAAAGAGCCCTAGAGGGGATGNAAGGTTGCCCGCAGGGAGGGGTACTATCTCCTCTCCTGTGGAGTTTAGTGGTGGACGAACTCCTGCAGAGACTCACTGACAATGGCATCCGCTGCCAAGGGTACGCGGATGACATAGTGATCATTGCTAGGGGGAAGTTCGCGAGTACCCTCTGAGACATAGTGCAAAGAGGTCTTAATCTGGTAGGGAGGTGGTGTGTTGAGGTGGGACTTAATATTAACCCTTCTAAGACAACCATTATTCCATTTACCAGGAAAAGAGCCCTAGAGGGGATGAGGAACCTAGCCATGGATGGGGTCGCGGTCAATGTCGTCACAGAGGTTAAGTATCTTTGTGTGATCCTGGACTCGAAACTTCTGTGGAGGACTCATGTGGAGGCGGTCACTTCCGAGGCTACGAGAGCGCTGATGGTGTGCAAAGGTCTAGCAGGGAAGACCTGGGGGTGCACCCCAAGGATCCTAAGATGGATGTACACCATGATTGTACGACCAACAGTAACTTATGGAGCGGTGGCTTGGGTATCCAGGACTACTCTGTCAACGGCAAGACAGTCTCTTGCCAAGATTCAACGTCTGGCCTGTGGTTGCATCACGGGAGCTATGCGCACATGTCCGACGGCAGCGCTGGAAGTAGTCCTTGAACTGGAGCCACTGCATATTACGATTGAACAGGTGGCAAAACGTACGCTCTTAAACTTTGCGAGAGGGTTTTGGAAAAGGTAAAGTGCTATCATCCAGGAACAGGGAAAAGCTAGGCTCCCAGCTGCCATTAGTGCTGTTTCTTAGGGATGATATGCACAGAGTAGTGGTCTTTGAAAGAAACTTCAAAGTCGATCTATATAGAAAGGCACGCCTATCTTGGAGGGACACGTCCAGGCGAGCACTTAACAGTGGTACACGGACAGCTCCAAAACTCCTGAGGGTATTGGAGCAGGAGTATATGGCCCTAGGCTGAAACTCTCAGTCCCTTTGGGGACTTTCCCCAGCATCTTCCAAGCGGATGTCTATGCAATCAGTCTTTGCGCAGAGATTAACCTTCGCAGGAATTATCGAAGGGAGAGGATACTTATACTAAGCGATAGTCAGGCGGCACTCATAGCTCTCTCATCCTTCGAGGTCAAATCCTCTTTAGTCTTGGAGTGCATCGAGAAGCTTAATGCCCTTGCTGTGCACAACACCGTCCGGCTAATATGGGTACCAGGTCATATGGGTGTCGAGGGTAACGAAATAGCCGATCAGCTGGCCAGGCCGACAGGCCCTCAACGGCATTCACAGGGAATCAGTCTCAAGTTATGTAGACTCCCGCGCTGTGAATGCCGTTCTAGGCACACAACCACCGGACGTGGACGGGACAGAACTTTGTCTGCCTCGGAAGACACGCACAACAATAGCCCAACTTCGCTCTGGCTTTTGCAGCAGGCTCAACATCTACCTGAGTAGAATCCACTAGGATGTGCCCAACCAATGCCCGGCATGTGGAGAGTCGCCACATGACTCCCTCTTCACATACCCTGAGAATCCCACTCAGCTAACGCCCCTGTCCCTATGGACAGCCCCTGTGGAAGTCGCACACTTCCTGGGCCTCCCCTTAGCTGAAATAGACGACAACGATGATGGATGAACCGTCCCGAACGGGGCTTAGTAGCCGCTACAACAACAACAACAATAACAACGCCGGTAGGACCTGAGCCCTTCCTTGCGGTGGGTCCCAGCACGATAAAAGAGGCACTCAGAAAGGAAAACAACAAACTGAGGGAACAGCATTGGCGAAGTATCTCGGGACTTCGTCAAGCCAAGAGCCTATTAGGGGGGTATAACCCAAAGAGATACAGGCTACTTATAAACCTCCCCAAGGCGAGGCTAAGAATCATAACAGGTATTTTGACGGGTCATTGTAGGCTCAGAGGCCACTTGTTTAATCTGGGAATCTGGNTCATTGCAGGCTCAGAGGCCACTTGTTTAATCTGGGGATCTGGTCAAGCGACTTATGTCGCTTCTGTGACTCCGCCAAAGAGACACCAATGCACCTTCTCCTGGAGTGTGAGGCCGTTTCGCGAAGAAGGGAGAGGTGCCTAGGACACATATGGCCAAGTGAAGATCACATACACTCCCTGCCCCCGGGATCCATTCTGAAATTCTTGGAGTCCCTGGGTCTGGATTCAGTGTTGTGATTAGCTCGGGGCACAATAGACCTATTGGTCGCAGTGCTTACCCTACTATTATTCTAGTCTATTCTATTCTATTCTATGTACATATAGGCAAATGCTCCGCGAACACCATGATACAAATTCGTTCCACTAAATTTACCGCTTTAGATCACCATTTACTGTTATAAATTCGACGTTCTGGTTCTTAACATCCCTTTTCCTTTTTTCATAATTCCATGTGAAAAGAGTCGTGTTTTTATTTTTCATACATAGCTGGATTTATCATACGAAAATTAAAAATTACTGAATATGAAGAGAAAATCTCCCACTCATATACATGGACCAAATTTCAAATGGTGGTATGATAAATCCTAAACCAGAAATCCTTGTCATAAAGAAACTGGAAGTAAATTTTTATAAATTTAATGGAAAAGAAATTTCGAATTGCAAAAATTAATAGCTGAACTATTGAAGTTAAGTTCCGATGTAAATTTAGAAGAAAAAAAAAAATTTTTGTTTTTAAATGTCGAATATACTCTTTTTTTTTT
>NW_016194550.1:0-3143 GCF_001687245.7 Rhagoletis zephyria | reverse complement strand
TCCCCATTTTCGTGGGATTTTTAACAGAGAATGTCTGGCATCACTGTGTCAGTCAGAGTTATAACCGATCCGAGTGCCATATTTTATCTAAATCCATGCAGCTGTTTCTGCGTGAAGCGAGGTTTCGCGTGGTGTCCGTTTTTAATTTAATCAAATTTCAAATCACCCTATACCGATAAAAAGAAGTTCCAATTTCAACAAATAAAACCATATCGCACATCAACAGGCCAAAATCTATAATTTGACCTCTCATTTTTGAAATTCTATTGAACGGTGTAATGTAATGACCTTCACAAAAATGTATGGCAAGCTATAAATAATGCTATCTATGCACCATGCTAGACAGTATGCACCGGGTCGTGAATACCCCTAATATATTTTGGAACTAAATCTTTCGTAAATCTCTTTTTGACAATCGTATTATATTTCATAAAATTTGTGCAAAAGTTAACAACTAAATTCGACTTTTCAAACACTTTCAAATCCACTTAAAAAGTATTTTTGTACTAATATCCTAAATTACTTTCGTCTAATATTGTGATAGATATTTCAATTAATGAACTAAGTTTAATTCGATTTTTCCAACACGTGGAAACGTCTCAAATAAAGATCAGAAAAAGGCCTTTTCAGACTCATTTCGATTGTGTTGCGGCGTTTTTTTTTTGTCATTTCCAAAACTTGAGATTTTTTCTACAGTGTTATCAATGAGGCGCCGAATTACTAAGTTAAAAATATTTGGTAAATATAAGGGAATTTTTCAGACAATTTTCACCTTTATTATAGAATACAAAAAATTTTAAATCTTTTTTCAAAAAAAAAGTAAAGTAAAATGGGATAAAATTAAGACCTCGAGGTACGCTCTGTATTGCGATTCGAAAAGCGACGCGGACTATCACAAATTCATAGTGCAAAGTATTCGAATCCGACTGATTTGCATTTCGGCTCGCAGTAGAGAGTAGACCCCTGCATAATTTAATTTATTAATTTATCTACGACCACATTCATTTTCTCCACTATGCGACGTACAGTGCGTAATTTGAACGATTTTGGGGAAGGAAAATCGAAACTCGAAGTTGGTAAAAAAAGTCCAGATTCGGTATATGTGAGTATGGATGTCTGATATAATAGAAAATCGGTCCACAATTGTTTGAAGATAAGCTGGAAGAGTGCTGAGCTTGTAGAAACATGCCTGTTTTGACGAACGATAAACGCCAATTTTCCAGCCTTTATCAATCAGTGGTTGTGCCCGCCTCATTTCCGAACGAGATTACAATCTTGGTATATCCTTTGCATTTTACATTTTGTAAAAGTAAGTAAATTACATCAGTTTGCAATTTTAAACGTCATTCTTACATGTCAATTGCGCTCCTTTAGATTTACAAAAAAAAAATTGGATTTAACTTTTTTCATATAAGCATATAAATTGAGTGTCAGCGTGTATCAACAGGATCTCTTCAGGGACCTTTAATTGATCGTTTTTATATCAAGGGCCAACAATTAGAATGTGCACAAATCTGCACACTTTAAAAAAAGTCGATTTAAAGTCAACCTTTGGTAAAGAAATCGCATGTTTTGTGCATTTTTGGTGACATTGGTCATTGGAATTTTTCTCATGTCCCTCGGGGTGGGAGCGAAGAATACAGGTGTCATCAATTACGCGCAGGCTTGGTGTGAAGATAAAAAACTGCAGATTACTGCTGTCGTAATTAGGCGAGTAAAACAACGATGCTAAACTTTATGCAATAGGCTTAAAGAAAGGTGCACGTCTGTACCTGCCATGTGCGCTCGCATACGAAACATCGTAAGAGATATATCGCTTGTGTAGACCGTTTAGCGCAGAAGATATGCAATATAAAAGATGAGATATCGCATACTTGTTGTGACATATCTGGGTTTGAGTTTAAAGACTATTTTTTCATTTTTTTTTTTACTTCCGAGTAAGAAAGAAGTGGCTGTTAAAGATAAAGTTTTTGCAACATTTATAAAACATTAACAAAATATTCACACTGATATGGTATGTGATGAAATGCCTACATTCAAACATTTTTCTGCGATAAGAACTCGTATGCGAGAAAACTGACAGTTCGTATGGTACTGTCCATTGTAGATGTAGGCGTGGCGTGAGTAGGAGAAACACAAAAGATAATTTAATTTTTTTTTGTTTTGATTTTTGTATAGCCTTTTTAAAACACTGCATTTAATGCAGAAATTGGAAACTGTTGGAAAAAGGTGCGAAGATATAAGAAACCTAATTATATTAGTCAACATTTAGACTAAAGCGCCATTTAGCGGGACTATTTTTTGTAAATATATTTCTTACTATGTATCTAAACACGTGACAAATTTTAACGAAAGCGGTCCATAAATACAAGCTTTCAAAATATTTCGACCCCGGCGCTACCTAACTGGTAAATTTTTTGCAAAAATATTCCTGCATATGCAACAAATATACATTGAAAAAATAAACCAAATTTGACACATAACTAACATAGATATCTTTTAATTTTTGACTATAAAGACCGTACCTTGGAAATGCCCATATAAAATATTGTACTTATGGAATCACGTACATCCTTTGAAACCGTAATTATACAGTCTATTAGAAGTGCATAACTAAAAAAAAAAATGTCTAGAGTCAAAATTTTGGGCGCTATGATTTTCCTTCCCCTAAATCGCCGAAATTGAGCACTGTGCGACGGTTGCTTCATTCCAGTAAATTGGTCCGGGTTCAGCCTTATCCAACGCTCCACCTATTCCTGCATTTAGAAGCGTTGAGTATTACTCCCTCCTGTAGTTAAGTGTTTTCTTCATTTTGTGACAGCTTTTACAAGTCGAAATTATTTGATTTGAAGGTGGTTTGCTCATAAATTAAGAATGAGCTCTAAGTTAAGATAGCACGAATTTCAATTTTTAAAAGTATATTAAGGGGCGCAATTATCTCTTCCCTCCTTTATTTCCGGCGCCGCTAAATTGTCTCGTGTTTAGCCATTGGCTGCCGGGTAGTTTTATATGCTGTGTGTGTATTTCACTTCAGCATGAATGCAAAATTTTCCGACTGTTTGACAAATATGCCGTCTTTACCCACCTGGCGATCAAGACATCATACGGTTATCCTAAGCGCTCATAGAAACGATCCTTGGTCT
>NW_016194549.1:0-3143 GCF_001687245.7 Rhagoletis zephyria | reverse complement strand
GCCCTCTTTTCCAAAATCGATCACTTTTCGCCGTAAGAACGGTATTGACCGCCGTTAGCATAGGCGGTTGGAGAGGTAAGCGCTATATGATTTTCAGTTTGTATGGGCGGTACCACGCCCTCTTTTCCAAAATCGATCACTTTTCGCCGTAAGAACGGTATTGACCGCCGTTAGCATAGGCGGTTGGAGAGGTAAGCGCTATATGATTTTCAGTTTGTATGGGCGGTACCACGCCCTCTTTTCCAAAATCGATCACTTTTCGCCGTAAGAATGGTATTGACAACATATGGTGCTGTGTCAAATTTCAGGACGTTAGCAAAAGTGGTTCCAGAGATACGCGATAGGAGAATTTCAGTTTGTATTGGAAGTGCCCCGCCCACTTTCCCAGTACCTACCATTTTTCAGCGTAAGTAGGGTATTTACAATCTATGCACCTGTGCTAAGTTTCAGATCCCTATCATAATTGGATTTAGAGATATAGTGCTTTTCACATTTTAGTCTATATGTCAGATGCCACGCCCCTATGTATCGGTATTAACATCTCTGGATTAGAGGAAGTTATGTCCTTTAAATCGGTGTACGTTTCATTGATATCTAGATGATATACTAAGTTTTCCCCCCACAGCTACGGCCGCGTGAAGCTTCTTTCAAATGCAACAAAAAATAAAATGAGTTATATCATCAAAAATAATAGAGCATATTTAAAAAATTGCTTAGTATATCGGGATTCCAGAGCACGGTCAATAACGAAACTTTTAAAAAGGTGGCAATTCTCTAAAAAAATTGTCGTTATACATTTTTTTTAATCTCGCTCATTTGGAGTTCATATTGTGAAATATCGTTGATATAATTAATATAAAATTGAATTTAACACTTTTAACAGGTGGCAACTCTCTAAGAAAATATAACTAGATACAAACTTTCTCTATGTTGCGCTTGGTAGGATTTTATTAACATAACTTGTCAACAATTTTATTTTAAATTCCCAAACTGGTAGCAATAGTGATCAAAAAACTATTCGAAATAGATAAAGCTTTCTTAAAACCTCTTAATACTCTGATTAACCCTCTTCAAAAATCGTTTCGAAAGAAAACATTCTTAAACCTCACTCACTTGGCGGCCATGCAAAAACACACATTTAAGTTGTTGATTTAATTAATATTGATTTTCGTAATAGGTGGCAACAGCCTATTAAAATAATTTCAAAGCCAAATTTTTTCTTAAATCCTTTTCGTTTTATATCTATATTAAAATATTTTATTTGACATACATCATACGTCATGGCGTATGAGTAACAATTTCCATGTCATTTATCTAGTATGTACGACCCAAGGCACGTTGAACAGGTGGTATCAGTATAGCAGCTGATTTGGTAGCAAAACAATCTGTGTGAATTAGTAGCCTTGGTACTTAGAAGGTCCGTAACTCTCACCGGAATGCATCGGCAAATCACTGCACTACCCCAAACTAATCACAAATGTCTCTCCCTTTGACTGATGAATATTTATAAACGGTTAACACAAACGACCAAAGGTAATAGTTGATATAAAACGTTTTTCAGTATCACCTACAATGAGCGTTGAAGACCTCCCGCGCCCATTTGGTTACCTCCGATGGCTGAAGCAGTCGAAAAGTTCTGCAATTAATAAAGGTCATTGTACATCAAATATGTGCGTGCCGTCTAATGAAGATTTATTATTGCATTATTAATTAGAATTTTCGAAAATCTCGAAATTAATGAAATAAGTTCTGTCGCTAACGGTACTAAACTGGCCTATTTTCCAGATTTCGTTCCTACGCGATATGAAGACTGCGTTAAGCATGACAAAGTGCCGCCAGCGATTTGCTACATCCAGAAAATTAATTCACACGCCAAATTCACGGACTCATAAATTCGGCGCTTATTGTCAAGCATTTAAATNCAATTAATTCACACAATTTGGCGCAATTTAAAACGCACAATTCACAAAGCCATAATACATACATATGTACATACATACGTTCGTAATTGGCAGTCGCACACACACACACACTCTCTCGACACCTCAAGTGAAATGAGACCAGCAGGAATTCACAGCTGTCACAAGTGGCCAATTGATGAGGTGGCTAACTGTTGGCGCAGCTGAGCGCAAATTAAAATCACTCAAATTACCCACTGTATTCAGGCATTTGCGAAGCCAGCAACAACTTGTGATGAATTGAAATGCAAATTAATAAAATTCATAAAAAACAATCAACACTTATACATCAATATCAGGCGAACTGCGGGCATTTAGTTGGCAACAATTTTATGGCGCAGCAAATACATACATACATAGCATCAAAGGAGAACTTTACAAACTTTGTAACATATTAATGCTATAATTCATCCATGCATTCAAATTAACTCGCTGCCATAATTCGGCGCTAACGCATTTCATTAAAAATATGAATTTAAATTGATTGCGATGAAAGTTGCCCGAAAATATTCACAGTGTTCGCCAACAATCAAATAAACATTAACAACATCCGCTGAGTGGAATAAATTAATTTAATCAGAATACCAGACAAATTAATTTCACTTCAGCGGGGTGCAAACTATCGAGAAACTGAAAAACATCTAATGACCGATTTGATTCATAATCTAACAAGTAATTTTTTAAGCAAAAAACAAAACCGACTTCGATTCTCATATAAAAATTTAACATTATCGTCAATTTCTTCACGATCCAATTATCGGATCTAAACAAAATTAGTAAGGGAACACACTTGGATCAATTATGTTTAAAATAACTTATTGCAACTGCAAATGTTTCAGAAGAAAGCAAATAATTATTTGCTTAGAAAATAGTTTTAGACAAACTTTTAATTCATACTCTTTTCATGCTTTCTGTTTCAAAAAATCAACATATTCGCGAAACTAGGGACCAAAAATAATAAAACTGCCCCTTTAGTTTTTCTCTCTGACGTCAGATTTTAATAAGGAACTGTGAAATGTCAAGGAGATGATTAGTTAAAAAAATTATTTTAAAAATCCAGTACAAGAAATAAATATTTTTTAATTAATATGTATATGTTTTAGTTTAAAATAATGTCATATAAGACAGGGTACATTTTGATAAAAGAGAATCAGCAAAGCCAAAAAAAAACACAAATTAAGAGCA
>NW_016194548.1:0-3143 GCF_001687245.7 Rhagoletis zephyria | reverse complement strand
CAAATCAAATCAAATCAAATCAAATCAAATCAAATAAAATAAAATAAAACACAAAAAAAAATAAAATATTGCGAAATAAAATGAAAGAAAACACAAATTAAAAAGTAAATTAATTTAAACAAAAAATTTGAAATAAATAAAAATTAAAACAAACCAAAATAAAAATGTAAATAAAATATGAACATATTCGAAAAAATTTTCCAAGAATTTTGATTTGATTGAAATTTTATTTTTCTTCAAAACTTCCTCGAACGACGCGCAATTTTATGTGCCCTGTCGCACTGTTTCACTGCCACAACGTTCCATCTCTATTCACTCACTAACTCATTCTCCACGCTCACTTGCATTACTCCGCATGCTCCAGGGATGCTGTTCGTCGCCACTCGGCAGCATGATGCGTAGGAAAGTCACTGAAAGTGAATTTAGCCGCGTACCAACAGACGCATTGAGGTAGTGCGGCACATTCCCTGTGGTTGCGTGCACGTGGTCGCATCAGTCAAGCGGTTAGTAACTGTGGCCAAAGCGTCGGCTACAAATAATAGCAGCAACAGCGCATTAAATGAAAGGTGGCAACAACAACAGCAATAGTGATTATTAAGTATATAGAGCAAAAACAAATGCAAAACCAAGTATGTTAGCAAAATTTCAACGACGCGCTTTTCATTGCAGTGGTACGGTATGTACAAGTAGTAGCATACTTGTAGGCGTTCCGACTGTGTGTTTGTGTGCTTGGTTTTGGTTGCAACTACGCGCGAACTTGTCACCGTGAACTAAAGTGATTTATTGCGATTCGCTTCGCATTTGTGTTGATATGAGAGTGTGCAACATTTCTATGTATGTACATACATATATACTATGATTGTAAAGTGTGCAGTTAGGGGAGATATTGAAATGATTAGTTACTTGACAGTTGCTGCTTCAACGTGCTTGTGTGTATAAATTGAAGATAGAGAGTTAAATCTTTTTTTTTTTTTTTATTTTTTCAAAACAGAATCGGATCTTGGAATGAAAAAGTGTATTAATTGTTAATTTACCTAAAATTTTTCAAATGTTATAGATTGTTCTTTGAAAATATTTTTTCAATAACTAAAAATTAACTGAGACAAAAGAAACTATTTTTTGTGGTGACTTCAAGTGAGTGAAATACTGCAGAGCATTCAGTGATTAAACAATTAAAAAGTAAAATACCTTTTCGAAACGATAGAAATTTTGTTCTCTTGAGTACTTGAATGTTCTCCATTTAGTAAAAAATTATTTTTTTAAAAAGCAGCTCGGAAATAAAATCCGTCTATTTTTGCTAGCTTAGACTATACTTACAAGCTTTTTATTCCTTGTATGCGAATACGCTGGTATGGTTCTTCACATTTATACCTGGATGGGCTTGCTCTCGTTTTTCATACTACAGCTGCCTAGTTAAAGGATCTTTTCACCGCAGATTCGTCACTCATACTTACGATATGTCCAGTGAAAACGCTGCATTATTATGGGTCGTTAAAAAGCTCTTACAGTTCGTCATTTCATCTTCTTCGGTACCAGTCGCTCACGCGAACAGGCCCATAGATCTTCATAGTTACCCATCGCAGACAAGTTCCTTTAACACTCAAAAAATTTGTATGC
Organism: Rhagoletis zephyria; assembly: GCF_001687245.7. Lineage (NCBI taxonomy): Eukaryota > Metazoa > Arthropoda > Insecta > Diptera > Tephritidae > Rhagoletis > Rhagoletis zephyria. The sequence continues at coordinate 1,526 of NW_016194548.1, read as the reverse complement.
AAGCAGCAACGAGTGTCCCAATACGTGAAGACCTTTTATTTGTTGCCAGGCATATGCCAGCACCATCTGTGTTTCAGATTTGCAACTCAGATTTAAGAAGTTGTACGACAGTCGCCCCGACCTTGAACAGTTCAGCCGGTATTCCATCACCACCAGTGGCCTTGTTGTATTTAGCCGCATCATTGCTGTTCTCACCTCATTCCCCAAAAAAAAGTCTGGGTCTACGGGATCTTTGCAAGAAGTGGCCTCGATTTTTAAATCTTTGGATTGCTATTGGTTTAGATACTGAAAAAATAGCACCGTGCGGAAGTCCATTTTACACACAAACAAATCAATATATTCGCGAAACTAGCTGCCAAAAAGTAACAGTGCGTTTTTCGTTTTTTTTCTTGGCTTTGCAATTTCAAAAAATTAATTAAAAAATTCAATGCAATGTAAAATAACAATTTGGTTAAAAGATAAATACCCAAATCTGTAGAATTGAAAAAGATAAAAAATTTTGCGTAAGGGTGTAAGAATAGGTATTGGAAACGTCCGTTTCAAATTTTATCCGCGAATATCCTTCAAAATTTTGAATATTTATTTAAAAAAAAANTAATTAGAGAATTTCCAATACCTATTCGTCCTTGTGAACCAAAAAAACTTTTTTTTATTCAACTGATTTTTTTCCTTCATTTGCACTGGAGTTTTAAATAATATTTTGAATTTATCCTATTTTTTAAATTTCACAGTTCTTTTTAAAAAAATATCCGGACGTCAAAGAGAAAAAATATGTAAAGACCCAGTTTTGGTACTGGTATTGTATATTTGGCCTATACAAACATTCGTGAGTATACTGATTGTTTCGTGGGTTTTGAAGTTTTCGGGTTTATGTCGAACGGTGTTTGTATAAGCAATATATATTATGAAGAGCTTAAAAGTGATATTTTTTTTTATTTCAAATTTCAAAAACCCAAATTTTTAAAAAGGATTATTCAAAAAAACATTAGGCTGCCAAAAAATTACGTTAAAAACAGTGCGTGAAATCCGAGGAAACTAGGTACGATTAAAACGAAAAAGGATAAAGCCAAGGAATAACTATGAAGAAGAAAGTGAAAAGACGCAAAACCTCGTTTTTCATACAGAAATTGTGAAAAAGGAATATTTGCCGCAAAACTCAACAGCAAAGTAAGTGTTGCAGAAAATTGTGGACTTAGCGAACACGACTGCGAGCAAGTTAATCGGTAGTTAAAAAAGGAGCAGCAAAAAGAAAATAAAAGCGAAAAAGCAAAATAAATTTAAAAAGATTTGAAAAAATAAATAACTAAAATTCCACTAACAGAAAAGCAGCACGAATAAAATTGTGAAAGCAATCCAGCAATTGTATTTAACATTCGGAATGTGTGCGCTCGTGCTTCCATATGTGCGTTTAAATTGGAATTGCGTAATAGCGTAATTCGCACATGTGCCCTCGTTAGCGTTAAGCTAATTGGAAGGGACAGACACACAAGCATCTGGCATAATCAGCAAAATCGAATACATACAAT
>NW_016194547.1:0-3144 GCF_001687245.7 Rhagoletis zephyria | reverse complement strand
TGGAATAATGTAGTTTTATTCGCACTAAAAACATAGATCAGACTAGCCTTATAGCATTTTCAGTTTAAATTAAATCTTTTTCAGATTCAATGAAACTTTACTCAAATTAAACTTTTTTTTTCAAATTAAATGAAACATTCTTAAATTAAGTATTAAACATTATTNGTTAAACTTGTTTTTCAAATTAAATGAAACATTCTTAAATTAAGTATTAAACATTATTGAATTAAGGAAAAGGAAATCAACTTAACTTATTAAGAGCCGTTTGCACCATGTCTGGCTAGCACTTACCCCCAGTTACACATCGTTATCGACGCCATGCTTATAACTGGGAGTCGATAAGACCGATTATGATGTTTAACTGGAAGAAAGTGTTAATCAGATATAATTCAAGCGGCCCTAAGTCATAGTTTACAAGTAATTTTTGAGCAAAAAACACAACCGACTTCTAGTCTCATAAAACAATTTAGGAGTGCCGTTTATTTCTTCATGATCCAACGATCGGATTTAAATCAAATTAGTATAGGACCACCTCGAAGATACCACCTTTCTGATAGAAAAAAAAATTGAAATCCGTGGTCTAAAGTTATGCGGTAACATATCTACATAAAAAAAAAAAATATTCCGAAGAATTGATAACCTCCTTTTTTTGAAGTCGGTTAAAAATGCCATATACTTTTCAATAAAATTAAAAATTATTTTCACATTAAAATATGTTATGTATCTCTGTGGAAATTTCTTGGGTTTTTCGTATTTTATCAGGAACTATCTCTGGATTTGTTTGCTTACAGACAAATGAGATAGAAAGGCACATTCAGACATTTATGTATAATATATTTAAAAAAGTACTAACATATGGGGCGATTCACGTCAAATGTCCCAGACGCGCCAAGCGATGCAAAACAAACTACTTTTCGAATAGTTGGGAAGCAGACAGAAGATGGGGTAAAAAATTTTAAAACTATGATTTCTATAATTTCTTGTACGGGCTATCCGATGGTGCTATGCGTTTTCCAAAACTTTCTCATTTTCTTGGTGAAAATTCGAAACGAAAATTTAATTGTAATTTTTCTCGATGATGGTTATTTTTTATATTGTTTTTAGTCATCTAAATCGAAAGAAGAGCTATTTCGCACCTGCGTCGACCCGTGTCCAAAGGTGGCCGTTGAACATTCTCTGTGCGAGTCCCCAGCCCTCACAAAGATGAGACTAAAGACACTCTGGTGAAGCCGTTTAGCTTACCAATTGCAGTCATTTGGAAATATTTCATGCTTTCGGAATTTTATTTTCGCCTGGCGTAACTTTTGGTCCCTAAAAGAGACTTGAAGACTAATCGTTTGCGTTATAAAGCAAGCGTGCTTTACGTGGTTTTTGCCGAACTTAAGTCGAGTTTATGTGTATATAACACATACATAACTCCATTTTATGGTAGCAACAATACCTGTCAGCGCAACATTAACTGACGATCAATTAATTGTCACTGCTATCAGCACCGCCATCAGACTAGCACATCCGCCACTCAACAACGCAACGCCACAACAACGCATTACATTGCTGAGATCCGAATGCCATAGAGCATTTTGATCATTAACATGATTCACCGTTATGCTTGAATACGCCAATGATACACCTGAAAATGCTTTTATGCGACAATTCGAGCAAAGTAGGCTGCTTGAAGTTAAAAGAAAACAGCAAAAGCAATTGAATTGAACGCGTTGTCAAAAGCGCCACCCAAAACAAATGCATTGACACATTCTGCTGCATGCATAGATGCAAACCCTCTGCGCAACAGCATTAACCCATTCGCATGCCTAAAGTGCCTATGACTGCCGACTGTCAACTGTCGACTGTTACTCGATGCCAATAGGGCAAGTGTCATTTGTCAATCAATCGATTAAACTTATTTTTATTTTATACCATTTTATTTTCGTTTTCACTTGAACGCACGAAATGTGCATTATAAATTCAATTAAATCCACTTAAAATCGTATAAATAAAAGTTGGCGTGGCGCCTGGCACACGGCAAAAGTATTCACAAAGTATGCGCACAAATGTGAGTTCACAAATGTGAGTTCACATTAAATTTAGCAATTAAAATACTTTTTTGCTTTCTCTCACTGCAAAGTGGATTTACTTTTAATAAAAAAAAAATATAGTTTTATTGGAAAAAGTGCTTCATTTTACCGATTTCCACAAATTGTTTACTATTATCGTTTTAAAAGTGTTTAAGAATTTGTAGATTATTTTTAAGTTTTTTCTTTATGGAAAGAACACATGTCTAATATACAGCAAAAAAATTTATTAAACTGCAATAATTTGCCTTTATTCGCACATTTTTCGTAGCACGATTCCTTGATTCACTTGTAAATAAAAAGAGAAACCCGAACTCACCCATGTACTTAGTTAAACAATTTCATTCAGTATGCAGTACTTCAACATCTTACCATTTAGTAAATTTGCCCAAACTACATTTTTCTCTATTTCAGTACCACAAATTACAACTATATGTAAGTATTTGTTCTCTTCTATATTTTTACGTTCTTGTTTTCGGGAAAATTAAAACGCAATGATCCATATTAAATAGGACAAACCACTACTTACGATATGCATGTCAATTAATTTTTTGAACTTCGTGTCTAAAAGACACATGCTGAAGTTTTAAATCCCTGTGGAAAATACCCATGTATACAGGGTGGGTTTCTTTTAAAAAATAAAAAATAAAAAATGTTTATTTTTTTTTTGTACATTACTGATTTTGTTAAAACAGTTTTCCAATACCTTGCGATTTACTCATATTCTCTTTAGAACATTTTCCTAAAATGTCTAACGGCGTCAAATCGTAGCCCCAAGGTGACCAACCAACATCACCGAGACCGGCTGATAACATGAGTACGCTCAACCATTTTTAGAATTTTTGTAGTATGTCTGTCTGGCTGAATGTTTGTACGCGCATCAATCGAAAACTAATGCATGGAATCGAATGCAGTTTTCGCCGATGTATTGTTTGAGGTCTAACTTAAAATAAACAAGTAAGAGCAGCGCTGTCTTCGGCTATGCCGAAGGCTTCATACCTTTCATGAACATCTGCAAATTTTAGTTTGACAGATTACTGCTTTTGAATACATCTGCATACATCGATAGAGG
>NW_016194545.1:0-3144 GCF_001687245.7 Rhagoletis zephyria | reverse complement strand
TGTAACTTCTTGTACTGACATAATTTCTCAACGTGAACCAACAACAACACCAACATCACCACCATTGTTGTCTCCAACACATCCACATCAAATGATGCCACCACCACAACCGATGAATAACCATCAACCGCAACAACGACGATGGCGACAACAACAACAACAACAACACCCGTTGTTATTGACAACGGCGACAACCACTGGAACAATGATACAAACTGCACCTTCGAATCAACAATCACAATCACAATCGCACTCCCAACAACATCAACAACATCAACGCGCTTTGGGCGCATCCTCAATGTCTTCCCGTTGTTCATCGGTAACAACATCTCCATCACCAACAACAATGACATCACCAATGGCTACAATGTCAAATCATTTGATTTTTAATGGAACAACTAAAAAAAATACTATAAACAATAAAATCACAACAACAACATCTCCAACGAATGTACCTGCCGCAAATGGGACGATGACAAAACCAACAACAACAACAACAACAACAACATTACCAACTGCATCAACAACTTCATCCATATTGAACCCATCATTGTACACAACAACAACAACAATAACAACATCGTCATCGTCCATGCAAAAAACGCGAAATCGCCATCCGTCCATTCCGGCTTACGCGTCTGCGATCTCTAATTGTTCTCCTTCCACTTCTACTTCCTCCGCTCTTCTTGCATTCTCTTCTCCTTTTTCATCTTCTTCTTCTGGAATCTCTGCGAACTCGTCGGAAACTCAAACCCATGGGGCATCATCCTCAATGCCTGTCGTTGATGTGCGTGCCTCTTCCTCTGTCCCAACGACGGAGCCGTTCAACACATTGAATGTTCTTAATGAAATGAACAACAACAACAACAACAACAAAAACAATTATAATGATAATAACATTATTTTGACACACTCGACTGATGGCAACTTGATTTGTGATAATACCAATAATATAACAAACAACAATATCAACAGCAACAACACCAACTACCATCAACCATTCAATTCTATGGATTTTGGACAGCAGCAACACTTGCGACACCACCTACGCTTTAGCAATAATGGTCGTGGCAGCATGGATAATGGTGGTAGTCATGGTGAATATAACAATAATAACAACAACAACAACAACAATTACCGACGCCCTGGCGGAAATCAAAATAACAGTATTAGTGGTAACGGTAACTCTATGATGATGCACCGCCATAATGGCGAATATTATGGCAGCAATCATCACAACCAACAGAATCACTATCAGTACGGTGAGCAGAATCGTCGGCATAACAACAACAACAACAACAATGGCAACGGCAGTAATGCATCTAACTCAGGATTATTTGAAAGAAATAATAGCAACAGTGGCAATTTGAATGGCAATACCAGCAGTGGTATGAATAACATGGTGAGTATTTTCGTTAGCGCATAAACATATGTATCTATATAAATGAACATTAGGGTGTCTCAGAACATAAGAGGCTAATTTTATTTTTTTTTTTGCGACTCGATGCATAGCCTCTTAATATTTCTTCTTGACCCTTGGCCTTACGAGCATCTACGAATTGGAGTTTTTGTTGCTGTATGATGAGCGTCTAACGCGCGCTAACATGTGAACACCTTGAGCAAAATGCAAGGCAATGTAAGCGCGCGTTATCAAGACGCGCCTGTCGTCATGTGAAGGGGGTTTTTAGATACCCACGCCGCGCGAAAATGTGTTCATACTTCTCACACTTGATGAATACATCATTTGTGCGATAAACGAGCTCAATCTTAGTAACAGTGGCTCAAAAAAGTGTTCACGTGTTGATTTTTCTTTTTATATTCACAATATTTTTCAAGGTAATTTTTTATCCTACAAAAATAAGTTCCAAGCTTTAGTCGAAACCATATAAATCAAAGTTTCAAACTCTATACAAAATTTAGGAAAAATTCAACAAAATTTAGAGCTTTACACACAATATTTACAACATTTTTGTATATGCCGTTTTATAGCCCATACAATTTTAGTCTAAAGAAGTGTAAGTTTCAATCGGCATACAGTCCCGCAGACTTTTCGGAATTTTTTTAGTGACTGCTTGTGCGGTGCTTTGTACTATAACCAGTGTAATTTACAAAAACTAGCGTGGATTTTTACAAAATTCATTGCGAACGGTCTCCCGAATTTTATTTCATAAGAAACTAATGCTTATATAGAAACAAATGCGAAAATGCGTCAGCAAAAAAAAAAAGAAGAAATTATTACAAATCAACGCGGTTTTTTAGCCACTTGAAAATTGCACTTCATGACGCCAAGGCTTAAATAACATTTTGTAGAAAAATTACAAAAAAAATTTACTTTAAAAATGTTGTGAATATTAAAAAAATCAACACATGAACACTTGTTTGAGCCACTGTACATGTGATTTTAGGTTATCAACATGCTATTGGAAGTTAAAAAAAGTGAGAGTAATTTTGTTAATTTTATTATGTACATACATACGTTATTTAGGTGAAAAGGAAAAAATAGGGGTGTGGATATCGACCCAGTGGGAAAGGGTAATGCAAAGGAATACAAAAAGTAACCTACGCACGAAAAGAAGGCAAGAATTTCTCCACAGGAGTGTCATACGAAAGTATGCATTGCGCTTTACGAAACTATAAATGGAATTAAAAAAAAAAAAAAAAATAAATAAATACAAATAAAAAATGAAGTCCGTGCCACAGGTTTTGAGCCCGTGACCAACACAACACGGCAGTCGAACACCCATCCATTCGGCTGCAGCAGCTGTTGAGATAACGTGAAACAAACGTTTTCAAACTTTTTGTTTCGTTAGTGGTAACGGTTCAAAATTACACTCATCCGCTCGCTTACATTGCGATGTAGTTTTTCGTTCAGCCGTACTTGTTAATCTTTTCTTGGTAGAAAAATGGAATGAATTCCCATTTTCCCACTGGAGAATTTCAAAAATACAATACAAAAATTTGACTATTGTTCTGCAACACTCTAAAGTATGTATGTGTGTTCTCTAATACTGTGCACTCCAGTCCAATTTTGAACATTCATGCCGATTTACTTACATATTTTTTCACAGCACTTTGATGGCCATAACAACAGCAATCATTCCCGGAACGGGGACTTCCACAATGATAATCGTCCTGAACGTGGAG
>NW_016194544.1:0-3144 GCF_001687245.7 Rhagoletis zephyria | reverse complement strand
GTGTCCATTTCGCTGAAGTTGACCACCTGCCCTGGCGCCAGCTTTCCCGTTCCACGCAGCAGCAACATGTAGCTGGACTCCATTGCTGCGAGGGAGGCAAAGACGTAGCAAGTGCCGGCAAAAGCCTGGTCTTTCATGTCGCTGACCACACTTTCATTGCGGTAGTCAAAAGAGAGCGGAAGGTCCGCCTCACCTACGTCGGAAACATCGAAAAAAGTGCCGTTCGGGTAGTGGTTACCGGTGCCGTTTTCCACCCTCTTCCCTGTAGCGCCCAGTTTGGTGGTATTTTTAGTAGTAATTTGGATAATTCTGTTTTGATGTTCTAGAAGTGAAGTAGGTGGTAAGACTGGCGAAAGACGCTGTCTGGTGGCTTGAATTTCTTGGGCAGACTAAGAAATTGAAGAAAAGGGTAAAAATGAGCAGTTTGCAATTTTTAGGCTTACTTTTAAAGAGAAGAAATTAAAAGTCAGTTTTGAGGGCTCAAAATCCGGATCATCCAGGTCCATTAAACACTGGACCACCAGCTTGCTGATACTTTGAATGCTGCTTACTAAATTGTGAATTTTCGCTCTCAAAGATTCAGTCACATTCTCAGCCTTGAAAGCTTCCTCAAGTAGCGGATAGAAAGCCAGCAGGTATTTGTTCACCAGCACTGCCAGTGAATCTTCAAACAACTTCATCTCGGTGCCTTTTTTCACCGTAGAAAAGTAGCAGCGATCCAAACGGTGTAATCGAGAACGAATTGATTCTTTTTCACCTTGATAAAAAATATCCAGCACATTTAGGCGGTGGTCATGGCTGAGCGAGCTGAACACATCACCGACGACCCTTTTCAAAACTGGGCTGACGGCAGAAACATTTCTTTTTGAACTAGTGGATTGATCTTTTTGAGTGTTGTTGTCGACTGAACAGACAGCATAAAAAATAGACAATAAAATTAAAAAAATAATAACAAAATTAACGTTTTTCATCTTGCAAAACAGACACTTGTTAAATTTAAAGTTAGATAAAAGAAAAATAAAAAGTGTTGTTTTTAAATTATAAAACATTACAACGTTCAACTGCAATTTTTGTTTAAACAAAGTGCTAATACACTTGAAATATGCAATTAAATGCGTTTCCAAGATTTTACAAACATTTTTATATTATTTTGAATGTCAAAAATTTATTTCATAACAAAATAAACACTACATTTTTTCAAAACGTTACAATAGTTATTACAAGTGTTAATTTTTGTACAAAATAAATTTATTTTTATATTATTCTAGACAGCAACATTTTTATATTTTTATTAAAATTAAAACTTTTAAGTTAGATCTCTCGAACAACCGGAAACAGAATTTTGCTGCCCTTTCCGGTGACGCCACAGTTCTCCAGATGAGTCACATTCAGATACAGATAGCCCTAAGGTAATGACCCAAAAAATTAAAATGATAGAAACAGTTGAACAGAAAAAATAGTACACCCTTACCTCTATTCCCCAGTCGGTTCCCCAGCTGTTCTTCATGATGAGGTACTTGGGCGTCCAGCCGACGGCCAGCATCAGGTGGTTTTGCCCTTTCAGTAGTTCACCATCGTCCAGAGCAGTGCAGGCATTGTGCTGCTCCCCATCCAAATACCTAATGTAGTAGTTATCAGCCATTTTGTACCCAACTATGACCGGGCCATATTTAAAGAGGACCTTCTTCAGGGTGGACAGCGCCGACTCTTCCGGTTTATCTTCCACCGGCGACTGTTCAATAACCTGCACAACCTGAGCCACCTCTTGTGAGCGATTGCTGTGGTCGCACAGTTGACTATTAAACTGGAAAAAAGAAAAAAAACTGGTTAAAACTTTAAAAGAAAAAAGGGCTAAATCTGGTGTTTTTAAACCTGATTTAAATTGTACGGCGGCGCGTCACTCTCCAGCCNGCTCGAGTAGGTCGCCTCTTGAGCCGCTTCTCGGTAGCCGAACTTCAGCAGACAGTTCACCGTGTCCTGCTCGCTGAAGTGCACCAGCTGCCCGGGCGCCAGTTTACCTTCTTCTGCTCCTTTCATTAGCAGCAGCATGTAACTGGCCTCCAGGGCGGCGATGCTGGCAAAGACGGCGCTGGCGTAGGGCGCCTCGGATTTCTGGTCCTCCTTCACCCGACCAACCACCGCCTGGGTGCGGTAGTCAAAAGAGGGCGGAAGGTCCTGCTCACTGACGTCGCTTATGTTGAAGCTCGAATCGTCGGGGAAGTTGTTGCCGATCCCGCTTTTTACTAGTTCCCGTGAGCTGCTGCTGCTGCTGTTGCTGTTCGGTTTTTTGCCGTGTAAGCTTTTCCAACATTGACCGAGTTTTCTTGCGCTTCCAATGGGGCCTTTTGGAGCGTCTTCAGGTGAGCAGAAAATAGGAAAAGAAGACAGTAAAATAATGAAAGTGTTGCAATGTAAATGTTTCATGTTGGAAAGAAGGGCAAATAGATAGGTAAGGCAAAAAGCAAAAATAAAATGTAAAATTTTTTTTATATTACAAAACACTGCAACGCTTTACTGCAGTTTTAGTTTGAAAAAAAGATTTTTGTTGTCAAGTGTGAATTTAGCAAAGTTGTCTTTCCTAGATTTTTTTAAAAATATTTTCAGCTTATTTTTATTGTCAAAAATTTTTTATAATTAAATCTTTTCATGATCCGAATCATTAATCCACCTCTGGAAAGGTCAGCTCACTGCCACTGCCCAGAACGCCACAGTTCTCCAGGTACTTGTAGTTCAGATAGAGAAAGCCCTAAATTGTAGTTAGCAAACAAAAAAGTTAGGCTGATAAGCTTATCAAAAGAGTACAAAAAGAGGCAATTCCCTGATAGCGACCTACCTTCTCGCCCCAATGGCCCCCATCTTCTTCGCTGTCGTAGTCGCCGTAGCTGTTCTTGATGATCAGATGAGTGGGCGTCCAGCCGATGACCAACATGGCGTGATTGTGCGGCGTCAACGGGTACTTCGTGGTGTCCACGCAGGGCTCATTCATCGGACCGACTATTTTGTTCCACGGACAAGGATCGTCCATGCTCTCATGGCCACAGTCAGTGCGGAATCGGGTGGTGACCGGACCGTAGTTCAGTAAGACTTTCTTCAGATAGAGCAGCCCCTCATTTGAGGCGGGAATGTCACAGGGCGAGGCGAAGC
>NW_016194543.1:0-3144 GCF_001687245.7 Rhagoletis zephyria | reverse complement strand
GTAGTTTGAACCCTTCGCGATCACTGACCCCTACCATTTGTCTCACAGTATAATAGGATCTCCGACAATTTGACTGGGCTCTATCGAGTGGTTTTTCAGTTTAGTCCAAAAAACGGAAATGTCTATCATTTTATGTATGTAATCTTCTTTATCCTGATTCACGCGAAAATTTTGATTCCCCCATAGTAAGTACATGGAAACCCAAAGCGAAAAGTGAACCGGTTCAGGGAAGATTNGAAAATTTTGATTCCCCCATAGTAAGTACATGGAAACCCAAAGCGAAAAGTGAACCGGTTCAGGGAAGATTAAACTCATGATAAGGCTGAATATGTTTCGAATGAAAAAAAATCATCATGAAAGTAATAAACGTTTCGAATGTGTATTAACAAAATAGGTTCATAAATACGGCTTTTATAAATAACTCGACTCCAGCACCACCTAGCGGGTCCGTTTTTGGCAAACGTGTTTGCCATCGTGCTAGTAGTTACATTTTGAATTTAAAAGAAATCGGTTCATAAATACGATTTTTATAAATAACTCGTTAACTTGGTAATCGTATTTTCCATTATGTTGAAACTGTACCTTTTGAATTTGAAAGAAATCGGTTCATAAATACGATTTTTATAAATAACTCGTTAACTTGGTAATCGTATTTTCCATTATGTTGAAACTGTACCTTTTGAATTTGAAAGAAATCGGTTCATAAATACGATTTTTATAAATAACTCGTTAACTTGGTAATCGTATTTTCCATTATGTTGAAACTGTACCTTTTGAATTTGAAAGAAATCGGTTCATAAATACGATTTTTATAAATAACTCGTTAACTTGGTAATCGTATTTTCCATTATGTTGAAACTGTACCTTTTGAATTTGAAAGAAATCGGTTCATAAATACGATTTTTATAAATAACTCGTTAACTTGGTAATCGTATTTTCCATTATGTTGAAACTGTACCTTTTGAATTTGAAAGAAATCGGTTCATAAATACGACTTTTATAAATAACTCGACTCCCGCGCCACCTAGCGCGTCTATTTTTGGCAAACGTGTTTGCCATCGTGCTAGTAGTTACATTTTGAATTTAAAATAAATCGGTTCATAAATACGATTTTTATAAATAACTCGACCCCAGCGCCACCTACCGAGCTTCCGTGTAGCCTATAATAAGACCATATATGCAAGGTATAACCTCTGAAAATTTTACTGAAATCTATGCAGTAGTTTTCGAGTTAACTCTGAACAACGAAAACGGCTATTATTTTATATATATAGATTAAGTTTGTTCCTCACACTTCCCGGGCTATTTCGGTAATTAGAGCGTAAAAATGAGTTACTCTTTCACAGATGTCAAAGATGTGTCAACACGTGCCCGGAATCAACAAATCAGCTCTAAACCAGTGACCGCCAAACACTTTCCTGGGAAACGAACTATATTCGGCCTTTCACATGTACACAATCGGCTTCTTACACGTACACAATCCGAACGTCAACAGAAAGAGTAGCAGAACAACAAATTTTATTTAGATGCATGCAAACAATAGGCGAAGCAGGCTGATGACGCATTTCCGTGTATTACCACCAACACATTCTCATTTTTTATTTCATAACTAATACATTCTCATTTTAAGACTTCTCTTTTTGGCGGACACTGCTCTAAACAATGATTTTATGTGTAATTATCTTATATGCCTAATAAAATTAGCTAATACCTACATTTCTGAACCTTTAGTGCTATTTTCCTTTTTTGTATTTTACAAAATTTGCTTTCGGATGTAAACAAACAACGGCGGTTATTTCGAATTGACTTATTGCACATTTCCGCCTCGAATAAAAGTCCGGGCTGTTTCGTGCACGAAGAAGAAGACATTTACGATCCAAAAGTGGAAGGTATTCGCTCTCTATTACCCAGTTTTCTAGCGTAAGGAACGCTTTCTGGGCTGTTGTGCTCACCCGCGGGATCCCGCGGGCTCGTGTGGAACAAACGTATTATGAAAAGGCCATCACGATAAATATGAATGTCGGCTAGGGTTGCCAGATTTTTCTTGCGCGAAATCAGTACTTAAGGCTTTTTCTTGCTATAAAAATCAGTACTTTTCAGTACAATTTTATTCAAAGCAAACAGTAACAAATCAAAAAAAGTAACATAAAATACTTTAAAACGTCAGAGTACTTATTATATCAATTCGTAGAAATATTTTTTTTATGTAACTATGGACCTTTGGATCATGTGAACCGATTTCGATTTCATCGCAAAGGTGGTACCTCAAGGGTGGTCCCATACTAATTTGGTTTAGCTTCGATCATTTGATCATGAAGAAATTCACGCTAGTCCTAAATTTTTATATGAGAATTTAAGTTGGTTTTGTTTTTGCTCAAAAAGTAGTTTTTGAATAGCAATAATGAAATCATTTCCACTTCAGTGTTCAAAGTCAAAGAATCATTTACATTTCATTTTAAAATTACTTTTAATTAGGAGTTAACTTTCAAAAATTTTAATTAGAAGTCAGTTTCTCTCTTTGCGCCAGGAAGCAAACTTTATACTTAAGATCCTCTCTGTTGCTTCGTTTGAGTGTGGTATTGAAAAAATAAAATTACATATTTTTTTAAACTGTGGAAACGTACCACTATTTAAAGACTTCATCCATATTTGCTCATAGCTTAAATTACTTCTTTCAACTGCGCAAAAACTTTGAAAGGCTAAGAAATCGCTAAAAAAATATCAAAGACATCGAGATGTATTGTATGCAAAACTCTTTCACAATGTCAGATAACACTGTGGAACAAATTCCGGTTAGCAAAAGTTAGGTCGATTCTGAGAGTGAGGGGTGAAAATAGAGGCTAAATTAGAAGACCCGTATCGCGGCGTTTGTTTATGTTAGTTCGAATTTTTTTTTAATGGTCCTTCGAACTTTGCAGTCAAATGCCGATTTTCAGCATATTGTTTATATGGTTTTTTGGCTATAACTCGTTGATTAATTGATATTTTTCAATCTGTTAAAGCCAAATTATTGCTAAGACCTGTGCAACAATTAAAATTAAAAAAAAAAAAATTGATTTAGAAAATTTTTGTAGTGCTTATGAAGCAAAAGTTGGCATTTTTTTCATGCTTTTTGAACATATTTTCCACAAAACTAAGTATTTT
>NW_016194542.1:0-3144 GCF_001687245.7 Rhagoletis zephyria | reverse complement strand
TTTAGTCTGAAATAAAAAGGGATGAAATAGTTAGAAAGGAATTGTTGTTCACTTCACTTCATCTCTTCTGCTGACTCACACTTTGATGTCTCGAAAGGGGCAGCAGTTTTGGTTGGCAAAGGAGATGGCCTTCACGAAGAAGGGACTCAGTGTGTACAGGGGAAAGCAGTGGGCCTGGTGGNTCACTTCACTTCATCTCTTCTGCTGACTCACACTTTGATGTCTCGAAAGGGGCAGCAGTTTTGGTTGGCAAAGGAGATGGCCTTCACGAAGAAGGGACTCAGTGTGTACAGGGGAAAGCAGTGGGCCTGGTGGTAGTGCTGCTTCTTTCCCTGGTCGTCGTCTTTCTCACTGTCGAGGCAGTGCACGTGCAGATCATAGTCAATGACGTATCGTGGCCAGTCGTACTTGGTCGAGTCGTCAGTGAAATCTTTGCTTTTTGCCTTGAGCAAAATGTCGTCTAAAGATATTTTAGGCACGGAAGACATTTTCTTCTCCTTGATCTGACTTTGAAGGTGGCAAGTTCACTGCAAAGCAAAGTTGTAAGGAAATTGGCAGTTGGTGTTTGGGGTGTTATACAGCCAATTTTTTTCGAATATAATTTTTATAGAATTTTTGTTTCGCTTTATTTCAGTAGCATAAGAGAGCAGCACTAGGATCGTCAGCTAGATTTTTAATTTGACAAAAGTCGTTTCAGTACTCTGCACCTAAGCTGTTTCTGGTAATGGGTTGACAANGCAAAATGTCGTCTAAAGATATTTTAGGCACGGAAGACATTTTCTTCTCCTTGATCTGACTTTGAAGGTGGCAAGTTCACTGCAAAGCAAAGTTGTAAGGAAATTGGCAGTTGGTGTTTGGGGTGTTATACAGCCAATTTTTTTCGAATATAATTTTTATAGAATTTTTGTTTCGCTTTATTTCAGTAGCATAAGAGAGCAGCACTAGGATCGTCAGCTAGATTTTTAATTTGACAAAAGTCGTTTCAGTACTCTGCACCTAAGCTGTTTCTGGTAATGGGTTGACAAATAAAATGGGATGATTAAAAATTCACTGTGTCTATACACTGCAATGGCAAAGTTTTTTCTGCTTCTTTTATTGCGTTTCTATTCAACTTTTAGCCCTAGTTCANAAATTGGCAGTTGGTGTTTGGGGTGTTATACAGCCAATTTTTTTCGAATAAAATTTTTATAGAATTTTTGTTTCGTTTTATTTCAGTAGCATAAGAGAGCAGCACTAGGATCGTCAGCTAGAATTTTAATTTGACGAAAGTCGTTTGCTCTGCACCTAAGCTGTTTCTGGTAATGGGTTGACAAATAAAATGAGATGATTAAAAATTCACTGTGTGTCTATACACTGCAATGGCAAAGTTTTTCCTGCTTCTTTTATTGCATTTCTATTCAACTTTTAGCCCTAGTTCCTAGTCTTTGTGTTTGTGTGTGCTGGTAGTCTTCTTGGTAGTGGTAATGGCGAGATTATTAATGACACACCAAAAGACAATGGCAAATGAAGGGAGGAGGAAGAACGGGGTTCAACGGGCTGCACATCTTCTTTCTCCTACTCCCGCCTCATCGCTGCCATTCAATTTCACCCGTTGTCTCATCATCATTGCCACCAGTTTAGGCTCATTTAGCCGCTCGCTGTTTGCCCAATTGGCAAACACACACAAAACGAAACAGTTCAGTAACAGCAGTCTTTATCTGCACCATTTTGTCCTTTCTTCTCCTTCTCCTCCTCCGTTGTTTGATGTTTCTATTTGACCGAGTCAGTGCACAAACACAATGAATTACAACTGCTACCGCCGACTACTACCANTAGTCTTTGTGTTTGTGTGTGCTGGTAGTCTTCTTGGTAGTGGTAATGGCGAGATTATTAATGACACACCAAAAGACAATGGCAAATGAAGGGAGGAGGAAGAACGGGGTTCAACGGGCTGCACATCTCCTTTCTCCTTCTCCCGCTTCATCGCTGCCATTCAATTTCACCCGTTGTTTCATCATCATTGCCACCAGTTTAGGCTCATTTAGCCGCTCGCTGTTTGCCCAATTGGCAAGCACACACAAAACGAGACAGTTCAGTAACAGCAGTCTTTATCTGCACCATTTTGCCCCTTCTTCTCCTTCTCCTCCTCCGTTGTTTGATGTTTCTATTTGACCGAGTCAGTGCACAAACACAATGAGTTACTACTGCTACCGCCGACTACTACTACCACTTTCTACTACTATCAAGATGTCCGGAGACCTGGACGAACGACTCTGTGTGTGAGGGGTTATTTGTAAGGGCAAAGACAATAGCGATGAGCGGAATTGTTCGCAAAGCTAGTTCCACAGCGATTTTTGCAGCTAGTCACAACTTGTTCATTGGAACATTCATCACTAATTAATTATTTGGAGAAAGGAGAAAAGATGATACGATGATCATCAATGCTGCTTAGGGGATCAGCGGTTGAACTTTCTGGCTAAGCTAAAGTTAAAGCTACTGAAGTTCAATTACTGCATCTGTCAAGCAGACCAGCAAATATGAATCCACTGGCAGTGCCTTTCTATCACTCGTTCTCTAAATTCACTATTAATTAATGGCAACATTAATATTGTTCTCGTTTATTCTCTCTTTTTGTGTGTGAGTTGTCCACTGCAGAAGCAGTGTCATTCGCTTCGCATCGCAGCAAAATGAAACGTTCATTAATTATATTTGAACGTCGCTTTTCACATACAATTGAAATAAATTATACATTTTCTCGCTCACCACAAGGTGAGTTTTTGATAGCACAATACTGTTGACACTTTTTACCAATTAATAATTGCTGTTGTTATGCACAAAGTCTGACTGTTTAGTTTTATTTGTTTCTTAGTCTCAATCAATTTGATTTCTCAGCTGTTTTTGCTGCTGATTACTAATTATTTCACAGTCAAAACGCATTAGTCATTTTTTTAACTTTTCTCAATTATGATCACTTCCATCAATATTCTCCTACCACTTACTATTAATAATGATAATAATTTTAGTATCTTCACATAATTTCCGATCGAATCAATCAATCGTTTACTATTATTGTCGCATTACTATCATTGACTGTTGTGTTTGCATAATAACTCTCCCGTTCCCTCTCTCTCTCTCTCTCTCTCTCTCTCTCTCTCTCTCTCTCTC
>NW_016194541.1:0-3145 GCF_001687245.7 Rhagoletis zephyria | reverse complement strand
ACACCGCATGCATGTGTGTAAGTATGTATTGGCAAATTAAATTAAAAAAGAAATATACCATTAAAACATTTGAATATCCAAAGCGTAGAAAGAGCCAACATTACTACCATCTCTGTGGAGACCGAAGTACATACATATGTAGGTGTGTATCAAGACATATTGAGCAGGTCGTAGCAATAGAACAAGGCATTTGATTTTTTTCAAATTCTTTGGTCTCTTAATTGTCAAATATTGTTTATTTTTCGCAAAATGAGTGTTTTGAAATTACACAAAAAAATGCCGAAATACGTCAACTTTAATTTTGAGTCCTGGATTACGAATCTGTATTCGGTTTTTCTAAGCCAGGTCATAATTTCCAACATATTTTTATTAAAAAAAAAATAACAAGGAAGAAATTAGAAAAAATAACAGATTTTTTGTAAATTGTTTAAATTTTTATTAAAGCCTGGCTTGTTCAAAGAAAATACATGGGTAAAAAAAAAAAGTTGAGAATTGTCAGATGAAAATGCATAATGATTTTTTTTATGAAATATGTGCAGGAAAGAATGTTATTTTTACATTTTTTCCGCTTAGTGTTGATTTTATTATTATTATTTTTCATTCACTATGCAAATTTTAAATGAAAATATCTTGCGGACTTGTTCTATAAAAACGGCACGCAGCTCCGTAATATACGACCCAAAATTAAGTTAACGTGTCTCTGCGTTTTTTGTGCCATTTTAACGTTACTGCAGTGCTATTGAACATTGGTGAAGTATGGATCGATGATTCTGGAAGCTTTTATTTACTTTGCTGAGCGTAAGGCGAATCTATACAAGGTGGTGTCGGTGGTGCGGTAAAATCAGCTGATTTCTTCGCCTTACATGTATTTTGTTTTTGTTTTTACTGATTTGACAGCACACCCCATCAAAAGCAAAAACAAAATACGACATAACACCTGCAATACAAAATACATGTGGTTGTTGTTATTGTCATCTAAATTCGCCAGTAACGGTATCTGGTATAAATTCGCCTTGGCTGAGCGTGCGCAACACGTACACGTACGTAATGGCAGCGACGGGACGTGGTAGCCAAAAGTGGCCGACACTGCTTTAAAGGCCAGAAACAACAACAAAATACAAATACACATACATCTCTTACTTAGGGTTTACACCGGACAATATTGTCAAGACAATTATGTCAAAATGATGTGTTTGTTGTAATATGAATTCGCGCCGTGTTTACAACAAACACATCATTTTGGCATAATTGTCTTGACAATATTGTCTGGTGTAAACCCTAAGTAATGCTAACAGCTACAACCTGTTTATTTTGCCTTGGTGTGTATATATTAGCGATGATGATTTGATCCTGGTAATGAGCTACCCGGGTACCTGGCATCAGCCCTACGCGAGAACTTTAATATCCGGGCATTTTACTACCAGGATTGTCCCGAGTGGACCAGCTATCCGGGAAGTATAGTAATTACCCGGGCACCCGAAAAAAAATGTGGGAAAGTAAAATTTAAGAGCAGCTACGACCATATACCGAAGAAGTGTCTGGCATTGTTTAATATTGCTTTTAAAATATTAATATTTAATATTCTATAAAAAATACATGTGTACATAGGGTGGTCCCAAATAAGTTAAGTCGGAATTTTAATGCTCTCACCACCTAGGATGGTTCTATGTACATACATATATCGAAAAACATATACCCCTATTTTTTATTTTGAAATCAAAAAATATTTATAGGTCGCTCAAAGCGCTCAAAGTTTTCCATGTATTTTATATGGGAAAAAAACAACTTTTCGTAGAAATGGCATAGAATTCTTGAAAATCAATATTTTTCAATCGGAAAACTCTGGTTCCCTTCATGGGACTTCCAATAACAATACCTAATTTTTTATTTAACCAATTTTTAATACTAACGATTTTTTATTTATCCCCCCATTGCATTTTCTGGCATTTTTTAGGGACATATAAAATATAGTTCCTATGAAAAAACGGTTAAATAAATAATTGGGCATTATTATTGGGAACCTCCCGAAGCGAAACAGAGTTTTCAGATCGAAAAATAAATNGCATTTTTTAGGGACATATAAAATATAGTTCCTATGAAAAAACGGTTAAATAAATAATTGGGCATTATTATTGGGAACCTCCCGAAGCGAAACAGAGTTTTCAGATCGAAAAATAAATTCTATACCATTTCTACGAAGTGTTTTTTCCCCCATATAAAATGCATGAAAAACTTTGAGTGCTTTGAGCGACCCCTAAATATTTT
The DNA here is from genome assembly GCF_001687245.7 of Rhagoletis zephyria. NCBI lineage: Eukaryota > Metazoa > Arthropoda > Insecta > Diptera > Tephritidae > Rhagoletis > Rhagoletis zephyria. The sequence continues at coordinate 880 of NW_016194541.1, read as the reverse complement.
TTGATTTCAAAATAAAAAATAGGAGTAAATTTTTTCGGTATAGAACAATCGTAGAGGGTGAGAGCATAAAAATTCTGACTTTACTTTTTCAAATGCATTTTCGGACCACCCTAATGTACATACATACATGTGTAAACATGTACGAAAAATATTAAATAATTAATTAAGAAGCTTTATGTCTCATAACCCGGGTGTTTTTTGTTTAACCGGCACCGACATATGTACATATACTACCCGGGTACTCGGGAAAATCGGGTAATGCCGGGCTACCCGGGTATCATCGGCGCTGGTATATATGTTTGATTATTATTATTTTTTTTTAATTTTAAACGCTTAAATTAATAAACAACTTGTAATTTTTAAGTATTCTTGTTTTATTTATTTCTTTGTAAATATAAATTTAGTATATTTTTTATTTCAGCATTGATTCTTGTCTATAATTTATCTACAATAAAAAATAAGACATTTCTTATAGTTATGTAATATTATCCATGTGTTTTTGTACATAAGTATGTATGTATGTATGTCAATTATTTAGCTTGTTTATGTGTATGTATGTATGTATGTACATGTGTTGTAGCGCCTTTTGTTTTATTGCTGTATATTAAATTTTGAACTGCTTGCTTGTTTGCTTGCTTATAAAGGAAAATACGAGTTTTATTTTTGTTTTGTTTTGTTGCATAAACGAAACAAAAAATACTTAACTTGTTAAACTGTAAAGTAACACACACAAATAATTTAATTAAGATGTATGTATGTATGCAATTACAAAAATATACAATTTATTCATTTGTGGTTTAAGCAATATCTTTCAACTACTTTTTTGTTATTTCGTTATTTATTTGAAATATTTATTCATGTTTTGTTTTTTTTTTTTTTT
>NW_016194540.1:0-3145 GCF_001687245.7 Rhagoletis zephyria | reverse complement strand
AAAAAAGTGGAAAAAGGCAAAGAGTGTTTTAGTGTGCTTTAAACTAGGTGTTCACTTTGCGATGAGAGAGTAGTTGTTGAGCACGGAGGGTGAGAAAATGTAAGAAAGAAAAATTGGGAGAGTGAGAGAATTTAGTTGTCGCAAAAGTGTGCACACGATTAAATAAGTGAGTGTATGTGTGTGAATAAGCAGCAAAGTGTGTGAGAAAGAGGTGAGACGAAAAGTTTCATGCCGATCACGTAGTCGTCGGGGGAAAAAGTGAGAGAATAGAGGAAAAGATGACAAATTGGCCACAAAAAATGATGAGGGTGATGACAATGATAATGAGAATAATGAAGATGATGATGAGGATAATGATGGTAGTGTCTTGTGTGTAAGTGTGTGTGTTTTGTGTGAGGGGGAGAACAAGTTAAACCATTGAGATCCAAAGACTAGAAATAGAAATGTGTTGAGTTGATTTGGAGAGGAAATAAATTGAAAAATTGCAGATAGATTTGTTTTAATTTTTCTTCTCCTAGCCTCCACCCCGTCTACACCGGTATCGGAATATGAATGTCTCCTGTTGAAGTGGCTGCGGCAGCTGCATTTGCTGCACTGACTGCACCGGTTGGCGTTCCCAGTCGGCGTCCGTCTACCGTTTGAAAGCTGCCGCCGCTGGAGCTGGTAATCAGACTCTTTTGCTGCTGCTGGTTCTGGNCACCCCGTCTACACCGGTATCGGAATATGAATGTCTCCTGTTGAAGTGGCTGCGGCAGCTGCATTTGCTGCACTGACTGCACCGGTTGGCGTTCCCAGTCGGCGTCCGTCTACCGTTTGAAAGCTGCCGCCGCTGGAGCTGGTAATCAGACTCTTTTGCTGCTGCTGGTTCTGGTTCTGGTTCTGGTTCTCTGCTGCTGCTGCCGTTGTAGTCAGTGGTGGTGGCAATGGCGCAAGTGGGCCAGCGGCGCCGACGACAACGACGACGGCGACGGCAGAGTCGGAAAAAGAGCTATTGCTTTTGCTGCTGCCATTGCTGCTGCTGCTCAGGCCACTGCCGACTGAAAGAGGCCGAGTCGTCGTGTTCGACTTCGTAGTTCGACTGCTTTCCAACGGGAACTGCTGCTGCTGCTGCTGCTGTGTCTCTTCTCCTGGAACAGCTCTTCGGGAGCAGCTCTCGATCGTTGTTGGGCTGCTGCTGCTGCTGCTGCTGTTGCTCAGTTGGCTCTGGTGATGCGCTGCACTTTCCGAAGAGCTGGTTGTAGGTACCTTCACTTTGGCTGCCTTTAATGCGCTTTTGATGATATCATCACCACCGCTGTCGTTATCGGTTTCAGTTGAAACTTTACAGTTCAACAATTCACCCTCATCACCCTCCTCTTCCCTGAGCAGCATCACCACCGACTGTCCGCCGTGCACCACCAAAAGTGGATCATCCGCCTCAGTGCCACTTCCGGGTGCTGTCATCGCAGTGGTGGTGGTGGTGGTAGTCTGCTGATGAACGTAACGGCGACTGCCTGCTTTGCAGCTGCCATTGCTGCCATTGCCGCTGATGCTCTTTCCAATTGAGTTGCATTGTTCACTGGTAATGGTACTGTTGGCTGTCGTTGGGCTGGGCAGCTGATAGCACTGTACGGTAGAGCTGTTGGCATTGCCACCACTTTTGTGGTACATGACTGTCGTCGCCGCCGTCGCCGATTGTCTCCGACTGCTTCCGCTGCTGCTGCTGCTGCAATTGCTGCTGCTCCCTTCATCAGTTGCAGCTGCCCCAGCAGCTGTACCGTTGCTTTCACCACCGGAAGTGACGATCTTGGCGGCCATTCCCCCTCCTCCTCCTTCTCCGCCCCTAGGGCTTCCATTGTTGGCACCGTTTCGAAGGCTGCCACTGTTGCTGCCGCTGCTCGGGTAGAAGCTGCTCATTCGCGTGGACATTGTACGGTCGCCGCCTGATGTACGGCCATTTGCTGTAGCCGAATGGCCACCTCCTCCTCGATTGCCACCGCCGCCGCCGACAATGGTCGAGGCGCCTCCGTAGCGGCCACTGCGACCAGTGTTGTTGCCTCGAGCTCCGTTTTCCGGGCCCAGCAGGGGCCGGCAGCAGGGCAGCTTGTACAGTAGTTGACGGGTGAGGAACTTTAGGTCGTGCTGAGAGAAAGAAAGAAAGAAAAAAAGAAGAAGATTGAATTAGATGTGCAAAGTTGTTGAAGATAACAAGAATTATTATCAAAAAGGTCAGCAGTTTTTTATTTTATTGCCGCCTAGTTTGGTTAAAAGTTTCCAGGCGATTCTCTGTAATGCTGTTTTTAGTGTCTAAAACTGATAAAAGTGTGCGCGTGTGTGTTGATGATCGATAAGTTGTGTTGGGGGTAGTGCGTACGATCAGCGCAAAAGTCGATCAAATTGGTGGTAATAAAAGAAATGAGGGAGAAGAGAGAAATGCTATTAGTCTGCAGGGAGAAAAATGTATGAAATCTCGGCAAGAGAGGAAAAGTTCATCTACCAAATAAAATGTAGCACTTTTGATTTCATAACCAAAAGCTGTACAGCAGCGCATTTTGCCGCCAGGTCGAACTCTGTTCAACCAAAGTAAGAAAGAGGTGGGGTGAACGAAAGAAAACGAATTTTCCCTCGTGCTTTTTACGCAATAAATTTTCCTTTTTTTAGCCATTTTTCTTTGTTCTGCTTTCANGAACGAAAGAAAACGAATTTTCCCTCGTGCTTTTTACGCAATAAATTTTCTTCTTCTTTTTAGCCATTTTTTCCGTTCTGCTTTCGAGTAGATAATTAAATTCTCCCCTTTCATCTTTCTTTTGCTGTCGTTTTCAATCAGTTATACACTTGTTTTCCCTCTTTTTCTCTCATCGATTGCGCTGAGCTCGGCGGAAAAAGGTGCCTTAAAAAATGCGGCACAACTTTTCTTCTGTCTTCTTCGTTTTGTTTATTGGTTATTTTTAGTTTTTCTTGTGATTTTCTCCCTCTCTCCTTTTGTCGTACACACTAAATTCCGAGGTACTACCTCCTCCTACTATTCAACTTTTAAGTAGTTAAGGGTAAATGAAATTTATGTATAGTGCGGGGGACAGAAGAGAGATTACCGGAGTGAAAGATTGTGTTGTGGCAACTACGGTTATATTCTCAGAAGCGATTGCACTAAAACAGCAGCAGCAGC
>NW_016194539.1:0-3145 GCF_001687245.7 Rhagoletis zephyria | reverse complement strand
ACTTTTCGGTGTGCGGTGGAAACGCGAGACGAATTGCCGAAGCCAGAGGTACTTCGCGTGAAAATACTCGAAGAATATGAGTCGCGAAAATCGAAAGAGGATAAAGTGGACAATAATGTGCTTTACATAAAGAAAAAGCCAAACCAATCGTACGTTGGTCGGAATTCGGGGAATTCGAAACAAGCAATAAAGTGCTATCGGTGCGGTAAGCCGGGTCATTTCGCGAGAAATTGTACAAACAAACCACAAAAACAAAATACGCGTATGAACGAAGAAGCAAACGAAAAAGCAAAAGTGACATTAAATACAGTGGAAAAAGCATTTGCAGTCCCTGTGGGAAATATGAGGTGGTGCCTGGACAGTGGCTGTACATCTCATATGAGTGCAAATACAAACATTTTTGAAAGTGTCAAGCAAATAAATGACGAGTTAAGTTTGGCAAATAATTGTTCGACAAAGATAAGCGGTGTCGGTAAAGTGTGCACAAAGGTAGACGTTCGTGGTAAGCAAATCGATTTGGACTTGGAGAATGTTTTGCTTGTGGCTGACTTGCGTACGAATTTGATGTCGGTTGCTAAAATTACCGACAAGGGCTATGCTGTAAAATTCGAAAAGAATGAAGCCGTTATTATGAACAGTGACAATAAAGTGGTGTTGGAAGCCGAAAGAATCGGTAATTTGTACTATTTGAAAACTTCGAAAAATTTCGCGAATTTGGCAAATGCTAAAAACAGTATTGATTTGTGGCATTACAGAATGGGCCACGTAAACGAACGCGATTTGAAATCTATGGCAAACGGTTCGGTGCTGGGCTTAGAATTTAAACAAACTGAGAAACTTTCCGACTGTGAAATTTGTGCTAGTGAAAAGCAAGTGCGCGCGGCTTTTCCAAAATCGGATGCGAACAGAGTAAACGAATTACTCGAGATTGTACACACCGACGTGTGCGGGCCAATGAGACATGCGTCTAATGCTGGTGCAAAATATTTTGTAACTTTCATCGACGAAAAGTCGAGATGGTGTGAAATCTTTTTCATAAAGAATAAATCGGATGTGCTTAAGGTTTTCAAGCAGTATAAAGCGAAAGTTGAAACATTTACGGGCAAGAAAATTAAAGCGTTGCAATCCGATAACGGCCGCGAGTACTGTAATGAAGAATTTGACAATTTTGTAAGTGAGTGCGGAATCAAACGTCGTCTTACGGCACCATATACTCCGCAACAAAACGGTATGGCGGAGCGCAAGAACAGAACACTTGTTGAGATGGCAAGGTGCATGATGAAACATGCGAGCGCACCTCCATCGTTTTGGGCCGAAGCAGTGAACACGGCGTGTTACATCCGAAATCGTTGTGTAACAAGAACAACAGGTGAAGTCCCATACCGGGTATGGGCAAAGCGCAATCCGACAGTGTCTCACATGAAAATATTCGGTAAGAAAGCGTTTGTACTTAATAAAAATCCGGCAAAAGGAAAGTTTGACTCTCGCGCGGAGCCGTGTGTATTCGTTGGCTATTCGGACGAATCAAAAGCATACCGGCTATATTCGAAGACTAAAAAGCGTGTCATTATAAGCCGTGATGTAAAATTTATCGAAAAATCGGGTTTCGATGGAACATTTGAGGACTTTGAGCGGGAAATCGAAAAAGACAGCGAAAATGAAAATACAATAGATGTGATGTTCGAAAAGAACAACACAGAAAAAGCAGCTAACTACAGCGATGAAGAATCGCTAGATTTGCCTGTAACTGAGGTAGGTGCGCGCAATGCTCGGCGCGGTAAAGGTCGACCAACGTATGTGCGCACTGGTCAGCGAGGAAGACCACGAAAAATTTATCGTCGGATGGTCGACGGCGCCAATTCAGAGGAGGATGCAGCTGATTCAGATGACTTCTACGAGTGTAATGAAGAGATTTCAGCACGCCTCGTCACTGAAGATCCGCAAACTTTGTCAGAGGCGTTGAAATCCCAGGACGCGTCTATGTGGTTAAAGGCGCTTGAAGACGAATTTTTGGCGCATATGCGGAACAAAACTTGGCAAGTAGTTGAAAAACCTTCCGACCGTAAGGTCATTGGCAACAAATTCGTATTTCGTACTAAAGAAGAGAATCTGAAGAAGGTTCGAATCGTAGCAAAGGGCTACGCTCAACGCCCAGGGGAAGATTTTCATGAGGTTTCATCCCCTGTGGTACGGTCAACTTCAGTACGATTTTTCACAGCGTTGGCTGCAGAGCTGGATCTGCAGATACATCAGATGGATGTGGTCACCGCATACTTAAACGGCGATCTGGACGAGAAAATCTATATGGATGTTCCAGACCACCTTATGAGCGTGTTGAGGAAAATTCAACGAGGTCAACCCGTGGGCTTAAAGGGCTTGACGAAGCATAGTAACGAAATTCAACGAACAGCAGAAGAGTGGCGAGCATCACTACAACGAATCAACCCTGTGTGTTTAGTAAAGAAAGCACTGTATGGTTTGCGTCAGTCAGGGTTAATGTGGTATCACAAATTGTCATTAACTCTGAACCGGATTGGGTTAAAGGCAACGAATTTCGATCCATGTTTCTACGTGCGGCGTGAAGGCGACAACATCATGTTAGTCATTATATACGTAGATGATTTGCTGTTAGCATCCAACAACGATAAGTGGTTAAAAGCAACGAAGAAAACGCTCTCACAACATTTCGATATGAAGGATATCGGCAAGGTTAATCGATGTCTGGGCATAGATTTTCAGCAGAATCTGGTGAAGGGCGAGATTTTTCTATCACAACGGTCATATGCTGAATCAGTATTGGAACGTTTCGGCATGTCAGAATGCAATCCTTCGAAAACGCCAATAGAAGCGAATTGCAAACTCACAATGCCTGCGACGAAAAACGAGGCTGTCATGGCGAAATACCCGTATCAAAGTCTAATCGGTGCTTTGATGTACATGGCGGTATCTACAAGACCAGACATAGCGTATGCCGTGAATTTTATGAGTCAATTCAACAGTAACTACCTGGATGAGCACTGGAAGTCAGCAAAGAGAATTTTGCGTTACGTTAAGGGTACATTACAACAAGGTTTACTGTACAAGAAGACAGGTGCGGATTTGTACGGTGTAGTCGATGCCGATTGGGGCGCAAATTCAGCGGACA
>NW_016194538.1:0-3145 GCF_001687245.7 Rhagoletis zephyria | reverse complement strand
ATTTCGTATCGACGTCATTTCCGACACGTTCTGGTGAACCAGTTGTTCGCCGGCGAACTGCAAAAACAATATAACTACATACTAGCGAATTGCAAAACGATGCTCAAAATCTTTAACATAAACAACATAAATCCAATTTCAATTTGTGTGCAACATTAAAAAAAAAAAAACCAATCAGCGAACTTTGCTAAACTTGTCAATCTGAATCAAAAGAAAAAATATAAAGCAGTTTTATAGTTCATCAAATTTTTGTGTAATAGAGTCAAAATTTTGTATGGTAACAATGAATCCGATTTGACGTCGTTTCGAGTTCACCAAAACGACGTCACCGAACCGGCGTCGTAATGACTTCAAATCGATGAGAAAAACGAAGTAGGAATGACGTTGCAGTTTGTATGCAAAAACAACTTCGTTTCGAGTTCACTTAGCCGACTTCAACAAACCACTCGTCTTCGCTCTGTGGCAAATTGGGTACTTATAGCTCAAACTCAGAAACGAAAAACTCGAGAAAATGACCTTTAAAGTTTTGAATTTACATTTACTCCCATAGTAAAAATTAATACATATTTTGTTCTAGTGAGATATTGGTAATCGATACAGCTAGTGTTGGGCAGTATCGATACCAATAGTACTCAAAACTCGATTCTCAGAAGGACACCCGACAGCACCCGATTTTTAAAAGTATCGATACTGAGTACTCCAAAGAACAGAGTACTCACAAAAGAACTCGAAAGTACTCAGTACTCAAAAATACTTTGTTCTAATAATCGCTTTGATACTTGTACTCAAGATCGATTCAAAGTATTTAGTACTAAGTGTCGAATAGACCTAAAAATTACTGAATTTTATTTATATTTAACGGTAGTCAGAAATGATTGTACACAATTTGCAGTTTCAATAATTTTCAAGTACAGTACTTGTACCCAGTACAGTAAGCTATTCATTTGACGTAATTTGGGATTCATATATTAATTTGAATAAAATACTGGCAGTTTGTGAGTTTTCTACGCTAAGTATTGAAATGTTACCAACATGTGTAAATTTAAAGAAAGTACTCAGTACTCTGGAATACACCCGATCTTTAAAAGTATCGATACGAAAGAACTCGATCCTCAAAAGTACTCGATACTTCCCAACACTAGATACAGCTATAAAATTTTTACACAAAATAGAAGAAAAGGTGGCGGTCGTTTCTGCATATTCAAACAAAAATTTAAATTTTTTGGATTATGGCATTATTGAAGTAATGAAGTAGTTGAGATACACTACGATTTTCCTCCTAATGCTGGGTTTCCACCAGGCACTAAGTGACAAAAAATTTAATGGCAAAGTTGGGCATTAAAAAATATTCGTGGCATAACGTCAAAAAAATACTAATTAAATTCATTTACACATGGCATTCTTTAAATCTTTAAGTGGCACCAATTTTTTGTCATTTCAGTACTTAGTGGAAATTGAACATAGGTTTCACAATTTTTTTTTTATAGAAATAAGAAATTTTATGTCTCAACAACATAGATTGTTTATTGAAAATCTATTTTCGCCTGTTATTATCCTCTTATTTTCTTTGCTGTAGTTCTTCTGACTTATCTTTTGGACAGGTTAAGAATATTGCCTGCAAATAATTGGTAAAGTTCACATACCAAAGGATATCATGCTCTCCTTCTTTATTTTTGTTGCCTTTCTTGCTTTGAACTTTTTCACAAATAATTCAACAGTTTTTGCTCGTTTCATTTTTCCTAATAAATTTTATGTATTTAAAGAGTTTATTATTGAAATACACACAGTTTGTGTATGTATATACATACATATCGCACACGATATTCAAAAGTGACACAACTCAAAATTACACGTTCGTCAGAAAATGGGGGAAAAACTATTTCTTAGGGCGTGCTAATTTTATATGGGCAAGGAAGATTTTACCTTAGGTTTTTTCTACAAAGTATAAAAAAAATTTGCTCCACCTTTTGCTGAACGCTAAATAAAAGCTCTCTGTATATTTTTAGTGCATAATCTCAGAAATGCCAAATTGTGAGGAGAGATGCAAATGCAAATATCTGAGGGTACTCTTCATAAAGACAGGTAAGTNAAAAAAAAAATGCAGTTTGATAGGCTATATCAAATTGTCTGGCCAAGGGGAGACTCATCGTATGTTCTGTTGGAGGCGTAACAGGTTTTTGGATGCAGTTGTTATACTTCGAAACCGAAAGGTTCAATTTTTTTTTCTTTAACCGAACGTAGTGTCGTAATTTTTCGTCATATGTTCGGCAAGAACTTATATAGTCGGATCTTAAAGTGTGATATGTCTATGTCTTCGAGAAGACAGTTTTTTCGTTACATAGTTCATTGACCTCAAGTACCTCGCTCTAGTACTTACCCATCAATTCAATGTTCCTACCAGCCTAACGTACCAGTAAATTAAAGCTCTCCAAAAATTATTAAACTTTTGCTAAGGAGGTTCTTTGATCATTCTGCAGAACTTACAAAAATGTTGATAATATCGAAAGCATTGGCTATCTTAACTTACAAAGAAACCATAGGCATTGAAAAATTCAAGAATTTACAAATTAAATTAAAACTTAAATAAACCAAAAATCGTAGTCTCTAGCAACCAGTTGATATTTTTTTTCTACAAGGAATCCAAATTCCTCTGCGGAGCACGTTTGTCGTGGAGCAACAAATAGCAACTGCTAAGGAAAATAAAATAGGACAGCACTTGGAGCGTAGTTAGAAAGAACTTCCAATCGCGACCACTGTGCATGCGCTGGAAATTCATTCAGAAATATTTGGCGGCATTTTCGCTCTCTGTTGACATTTTTCAACAAACAACATTGCCAACGCCAGGTATGTTAAGCAAAAACCAGATGTTAGCGAGCAATAAACGATGTCCGAGACTCGGTAGAAATCACTAGGCGCTCGTCCTTATTAAGCTATGCGAGGACATAAATTCAGTCAGTTATTTTCCAAACGTGCCGGTGTGAAGAATAGAAAATTCCGAGAAAAAAAGGAAATAAGCGCTCCTCGGACGGTGAAATAACAGTTTGTGCTAATAAAGCAACAAAACGCGCCAATATATTTAGAGTTGGCAAAGAAGCATTGTGAGTTGGGAGAAGTGTGTTTCTTTTATTTATTTGTGTGTTTATGT
>NW_016194537.1:0-3145 GCF_001687245.7 Rhagoletis zephyria | reverse complement strand
AGGTAGGGCACATTAAAGCCGGCGCGTTCGTTGATAAAGCGGGCGGCACAAGGCACAAAGAGGGGCGTCGTCCGGCCGGCAAAGGGCACCTCTACCTGGAGGGCGTAGTCCACAAAGTTCGAACTGCCCGCTCCCGAGTCGGCAAAGTCCGACTTGACCAGCAGCTGCACCAGGCCTCCTTTGGAGACATTGTACGAAGTGAAGGCTCCCGTAGAGGCGATCATCTTCGCAGTGGATCGTTCCGCCCGTCGCTCAGCAATGCTCGCATTGATCAACCTGCTCCAGACGGTCTTGCTGCCAATCAGTATGCGCACCGTAAAACTGACCTTCTTGTTCAGGTTTTCCGCGTAGTTGAGCGCGTAGACGGGAAACTCAAAGGTGAGGGCGTTTTCGGGGTTGTTACTGAAGCTGCGACTCTTCTCGCCAATGTTCGTCACGACGCCCATGTCCAGTACGGAGCGGCTGAAGCTGAGCTGCGAGACGGTCTTGCTGCGCTCCGAGGCGTAGTGGCTGCTGTTGTTCGGAATGGCCAGGTAGTTCTTGCCAAACTTGGCGACACTGACGCGGCCCAGTGAGAGGATGTTGTCCGGTTCGTATTCAAAAGAGGGCTTGCTCACCTCAACTCGAAGCTGGTCAGAGCGGAATTCGAGATTGGCATTCAGGCGATAGAGAGCGGCACTGTCCAGAGCCAGGCGTTCCGGTGCCTCGGCCAGCTCAACGCCCAAGTGAACTTGGTCTTCAGACTAAAAATAAAAAAAGGTTTTACAATCTTTGACTCGTGACCTCAAACAAATAAGTTAACCAACCTGAGACAAAGCGGCGGTGGTAATCTGCGACTGGGCTACCCAGACGAGCGTTCCCTTTCCATACTCTCCGCCAATCATCACCGTGTGCTTCGTCTCCGACTTGCCCGGCTTTCGGGTGAGCACTACCGAAAAGTAGATGGTCAGCATATTGCGATCGGGTCCGGTGTTCTTGATGGCGCCAAAGTCGATCATCATGCGGTCGTACTGTAGAAAGAGGAAACCATTTTAGCATCCAAAACCAAAAAAAACCTTTCTCAAATTTTCCACTTACCACATTCCGGGACTTGTTGCTGAGAAAAAACTGCGGCTCCGGCGTGGCAAAGGCAATGCCTGACACTCGGTGCGGTATGGTGAAGTTGTACAGCGACAGCGCCGGATAGCTCTTATTTCCGGTATGCGAGTCTTTGGTGTAGATCTCCAGAAAGAGGTCGATGGTCGCTCGGGGCAGAGCAATCTCCAGGCGGTAGTGTATGCTGCTGCCCACCTGAAGGGAGTTCACCTCGCCGGCGACGGTTCGAAGGCCAAAGCTGGTGGCGAAGGATTCGACGTTCTTGAAGGCCGACTGGTCGGCGGTGTTTTTGGTGTTTTTCTTTCGAGTGGAGGGCGACGACTGGAGCTGCCGTTTGACGCGGCCTAGCTCCTCTTCGACGAAAACCGTCAGACGAAATACATTTTCATCATCATCATCTTCAACGTTTGGCTCTTCAGTTTGTATCCCTTTTACTGGCACAGCTTTCACCGCCAGCGAGTACTCGCCCCCAGTGATCAGCTTTTTGATGCTCTTGATGCTCACCTCGCCAGACGTTTGGTTGAGGGCAAAGGTGTCCGCATCGCCGGTGATTAGTTTGTAGGCAATGTCGGCGCAAAAGCAGGGTTTTCGGTTGCCGCAAGTGCTCGCCAGGTCTTCATCGACGGCCTTCACCACAAAGATTGGTTTTGAGGTGGTCAGGTGATGGCCGCTTAGGTAGACTTTGNGGTTTTCGGTTGCCGCAAGTGCTCGCCAGGTCTTCATCGACGGCCTTCACCACAAAGATTGGTTTTGAGGTGGTCAGGTGGTGGCCGCTTAGGTAGACTTTGCTGTGTTTGGTCGTGGGAAAGTGTGGTTGATGGAGGTCGACTGTTGAAAAACAAAAATTGTGAAATTCTCAGTTTTAAAATGAAAAATGATTTTTACTTACCAAACTGCTGACACTGCTGACCTGACCAGCAGTTGTCACAGACACACAATCCTCCCTTCTCATCACACCGTCCATTAGAGCACACCTTTGGATCACACTTGTCCTTTTGAGCAGCGACAAAGGTGAAGGTCACCAGAAGGACGATGGAGATGGTCACAAGTTTCAGCGAAGACTGCTTTTGCTTACAACCGCTGCTGCCAAGTTGAAAGCTGGCTCGGTAGGTGACGAGCACACGAGAGGACGACGAAGCGCAGCTCATCTTGGCAATTGAAGAAGCTAAACTGAATCTCGACCAGCTAAAAGACTAATCTTCACTGGTCCACTGTCATCTCTGACCACAAAAAAACTGTCAAGCACAAGGAAAAAAGAAAGTCCTCAACTTTAATGCAACTCTCTCGATTGACGTAAATGCGGTCTGTCAGGCGATATTCGAGAGAAATCAAGAGAAAACCTAGACCAACCTACGCAAACGTCGCTGGACAACCCTTGCATTGATAAAACAAACTTTAATCTCTCTCTTTCTACTCGCTTATGAATTTGTATGTTTTTCGCTGCTCTTCATAATTTATTTAGCAGCATCAGCAGAAACCTCGGCGACACAAATGATCACTACCACCACAACCACCACCACCATAAAAGACATCAAATCTGGTGGTGAACAATTAACCTAATGAGAACTCGAGAATATTAGGCGGCAATTAATAGGAGCAGCGCCAGTGCCAGTTACATTACTTATTTACACGTTTGCACTAACACAACACAGAACTCTATGGTCATATGAATCATAGATTCTTCTACTACTACCACTACTAACACTACTACATGAACATGAACAAATCTCAGAGCTGAATAAAACATATGGGCATATTATGAATTGTAGATTTCAGTGTTTAGAGAGGGCTAGCAAGCAAAGTAGAGCTAAAAGGGCTAAAAGGCAAAAAAGCTGGTCAGCCAAGCGGCAACAATTGCCTCAGAACATTCGACCACCGAGAATAGCCGAGAATATGAATAATGAATGAATGATGATGATGAATCTCAAAGAAATGGTAGCAGAACTACTGTTTGCCGTAAAGGGGTAGAAAAAGTCGCTGGGCAGCTCAAAGCGGACGGAGGGCGCCGGTGCGTAGTCGGGCACCGCCGGCCCCGCCGTCACATCGACAA
>NW_016194536.1:0-3145 GCF_001687245.7 Rhagoletis zephyria | reverse complement strand
GTTAAATACCTGGTCAGATCATAACCCAAAATAGCAGTCGTCCTTCGGCTCGCAATGGCGAACCTTCGAGTATATTTCTGCCTTGAAAACTCTTCTTATAAAATCAGAACTCATGCCTCAAGTTTGAGCAGAAGTTCGGCCAAACACTTAGAAAAATATTTTAGCACCAAATATTTATTTGTTTACTTATTTTNATGTCAACCCTGATACAACAAATAGTATTAGTACTGAATGATATTGACAGATTGCATTCCCATAAACGTCCAATCATACATGCTTGAGTTCTTTTTTTGCATTCACATTCTCTAAGCGACTAATATCTATTGCCAAGCTTCAGCGTTATGAGCACATTCGACTTGGCCACCTTGCACCCCAAGGTTTTCGAACAGCGCTCGTTGGGCTAACTAGGCGCCCATGTGCCCATCAACAGATTAAAGAGATCAGTGGAGCCTCGCACCCATATTAACCCGGTGCAACTGCTGAAAAGGGCTTTGCCTTGCCAGCTCATCGGCCCTGATGACGTCGAAAAGGATGCCAGTCACCCGCTGATGAATGTCGAGCATTCCACTAGAAGGCCAAAGGCCTAAGTTTACGCATGAATATCGGCATACATTTTTACACTCTTGACTGGTAGAGAGTTCATATATGGTACCTAAGAGTTTCTCAACGACAATAGCTATGGAACTCGATTGTTTCAGGGAGAACTCAGTTAAAAGCGACTTCGATATAAAGGGGTGCATCGATCGCTTAATACACCCGTTAGATAGACTGCTCAACCAAAAAGATTCTACCCTTCGGCCCTTGCAGTAGGTAGATGGTTTGAGAACAGACGCTATATAGGAGTTCCGTTTGATGTGCAGCTTTAAAGGGTCTTTAGTAAAATCGAAGAAGCTGATGGATGTAAATGAAACGCTGACTTTCCTAAAAAGCTTTGGAGCATAGCTCCTAACTAAACTGCATGCATAGGCAAGGTGAAGCCTGCGACCCGACACCTATGCAGACTTTTATAGCTGATACTTTGTGATGCCATAAGGACCCGGAGCCTTATAGGGGCTGATTGAGTTGATAGGTCTTCCTCGCTCCATAACTTTAAGTAATCAAGTTCTCTAGATTCCATTCTGACCCTCACTGGAGAGGGATTACTCAGAAAGTGGAAGGCAAGTAGTGCTAATCGGTAATTTATCGCCTCGTCCTTCAGGCACCCCGGAGGTCCAGCGAGAAATAAACTTAATATCATGGCCGTATTTCACCTGCAGAAGTTGCTCCATGAAATTTGCTGAGATTTTTTTAACTCGGACTTATAAGTTCCAAGTAAAATTCATGTACTAATCGATATATTAATATCACCTATAATAAAGAGTTTATCCATTTTAATTTGTGTGTACTTATTCAAAGCCTTATCTAACCATGCTTGTAATTTCATTTCATATCGCGAAAATATAAAAATCTGATAATATCTGTTTTTGGTTTCACTTACAAATTTTTTATGCATTAGAACAATTTTTCGTACAGAGAGTTTTTTTTTCAATATTCATAATTCATTTAAATATAAGGATCAAACTTTGTCCAAAATTTAGAAAACTTTACCAAAATTTCAGACTATTTTCATCAGAATTTTTAGAAAATCTGTTCGTCGATTTTCTTTTATACCAAGTGCATACCAGTGAAAAAAAATTTGAAAAATTTTGTATAGACATAAATACAAAAAACCGGAAAAAACGTCCAAAAACAAAGATATTTTGTAGCAAATTCAGACCAGCACATTATTATACTGAAAGTGAATTAATTAATTAATTTATTTATTTAACAATAATATGGAAAATGTATATTTTCGTACAGATTTAAATCTAGGTTTTGACATAGAGAAATCGATATCAGACGAATATGAGAGCAAGTTAAGTTGTCTTAATGCTCTATAAATAGGTGAAATTGCGTACCCAAAAAATTTCTGGAAATCAAAAATCAAAGTTTAAAATTTTGCTGCGCACTTTACGATTTTTCGGAATTTTAGACAAGGTTTGAAAATTGTATTTAAATGGTTTATATTATAGAAATAACTATATTTTCATTAATAATTAGAGAATATTTTTGTAGTGAATAATAGATAGTACTATGAAATTTGTAAACAAATTTCTGTACGCAAGCTTTTTCTAGTGGGTGTACTTATTTTTATTTTCCTTGGAATTTCGAATAATTCTAGAAGCTTCAAGAAAGCGAATTTATTTTTAATTCCCACAAATACAACCGCATAGCATATGCAAAAATTTTTACTGAAAATCCAAAAATAGATAGCTTCCTCTGCTAAATGACTTCTTTATATTCCCTTAACTTGATCATATTGAATCATATGCCGGCTGTTGTCTGATAAAAGACTTATTTACTCACATTTTTCTAAACCGCACCCCTTTTTTACACAACTTTGTGCAGCCAATTGTGACAAAATCATTGAAATATGCTGAATACGAAATTCCAAACCAACAAATCTCAAGCGACTAAGACAATTATTCAGCATTTGTTTGCAAACGTGTGAGTGTTTGCCAACTGCATGTTGCAGGGATTGCATTTTTTGGTCAGCTTATGTATGTATGTATTTATGTATGTAATAGACTCCTGCGCAATTCCATTTAAACGGCCCAACAAGACATCCGATCGCCGCGCAAATACTTTCCATCCCCTACTTTCATCGTTCGGGTCAAGTATGAGTAAGCATAAACCAGTTTCAGCAAGCGTACATAAACTACCGATCAATAGCAACACGCGTAGAGTATTTACTTTGCCTTCCGCAACTACTGCGAGTAAAAGGTATTTGACAGTAGAGTACTCTACTGGTAGTACTTGAGTATTTTCGAAGAAAACATACCTACATTTGTGGCAAGAATGATAGAAGAATTTTCTGGATCGCGCATTTGTGGTATCTGAAAAAAACTAAGGACAGGAATGTAGTGGAGCGATGAAGAGAGCGACGAGCAAAACGTACTTTCAACTAAAATGCTGATTTACATACCTAAGTACATATGTATGTATGTGCATAGATACGTATGTGCATAGATACATACATATGTGCATAGATACGTATGTGCATAGATACGTATGTGCATAGATACGTATGTGCATAGATACGTATGTGCATAGATACGTATGTGCA
>NW_016194534.1:0-3145 GCF_001687245.7 Rhagoletis zephyria | reverse complement strand
GAATATATAAAATTCGCAGCAATTTTGACGAGCACAAAAGAAGTGCAAAATTGTTTTCTTGGCGTTCATTGTGACATACCTTTTGCGTCTGGTGCTTTGCTGGCAAAGTTATAAATGTAACGCAAAGCCGCAAAGTTTTATCTGGCATCAGCTTTAACATTTAAAGCCAAATGTATTACGATAGCAACTATAAAGAACTTAAGAGGACACGCTACAATTTTATATCGTCGCTCTAATAAAGAAACAGTGTAAATGCCACATACACTATTATTGGATAATTGCACCATTGGATAGACAATCCTTTAATCTATTAGAAAAATCTTTAGTTTTCTTAAATATCTCTTTGGCTCACTAATTTATTCCCGAAAAACGAAATTGTATTTGTATGGTTTGTAATGGTTTATAAAAACTTTCAATTCGTTTTTCTCAAAACTATACAGCTTTAAAAATATTAGCAATGTAATTAAATTTTATGTTTCTGCATTAAAACTCGAATTTGGACGAATCGAAATAAGTATTAAACCGGCTGACTGTCAACGCGCGCAAAAAGATGGGAATTGACCATATGTTCCCTTCGCGCTGCAGCTACAACGGTCTTTGTGGCATGCTTTGTGCATTTTCATACAATTCATCGAAAAGCTTAAACAGACGGCAGCGTTGATCCGGAATAACTCGGACTTAATCCGGATCAACTGCAGTTAATTCCCGACTTGATCCGGATCAACGCTGCCGTCTGTTTATGCTTTTATCTGTCAAAGCGAATCTGTCACGCAAAGCGCATCAGTTTAAGGAAGTCGTTAACGATTATCCCAGTTAATTCTTTGAAAAAATTATAAACTTAAAATTCCATCCGTAATGTTTACGCTTTTATTTGAATAGGTTTATTAAGTGATTTTATTTTATTTGGAATAATTGATTTTCAGTTCAATGGCTTGCAAATTGGATCTGAGTCAATGGCATGCAAATTAACTTCCATTGGCTGAGGAATACCGTATCGCCGTGGTTGGAATAATTGATCCTTCTTTTGTTGTGCTTACCTTTGCGTATTGTTATTATTTATATTTAGGCCCAATCAGTACCAGTTAAAAATACAGTTTCTCCTCCGATGACGGTGGTCAGACAATACGGTCTGGCATTCACTGATCCAGCGAAACAGGTCAGTTTATCTTAATTGCCATAAATTTTAGATGATGGTGTTCTCCATATTTTTTAAAAGTAGCATATTCCATGTGAGTGAATATACTGGCTAGCATGTTTTGGATAAATGGTTTGGATTCAAAAAGGCGTTGGTAACCGAAGGACTAAGATAACGAATAAGTACTTTTTACCTGGATTAAATTGTAGTTTGTAATAGTATCCCTGGAGAATCATCTTCCTTTTATTGTCATCGTTCCATCGTGCTACAGTCAATTTTACAGACGGGGCCAAATATAGTAAAACTGTGTTTTTATACCCGAGCGCACTTGTGCACAAGGGTATTATAACTTTGTTCACATAACGGTTGTTTTTAACAGGCAAAACGAATCGAGATACATATAGACAAATGTATACATAAATGATCAGAATGAAAAGAGAAATCGATTAAGCGGTGACTGTCTGTCCGTCCGTCCGTCCGTCCGTCTGTGCACACGATAACTCGAGTAAAAATTGAGATATCTTAACGAAACTTGGTACGTGAACTTCNAAAAGCAAAGCGTTGAAAATTATTGAAATCGGACTAAATTACGACCGCTTTTCATATAACGGTATATTTCAGTAATGCTTGAAACTTCAATATTTCGAAATTTAAGGATGCTAGTTTACTTAAAGTTTATACACCCCGGCTTATCGTGTAGCGGTAGTTTTCGGAAAGGTGGAAAACATATATTTAATAATTGCGCCGGGTATTTAATGTTCGGCTCCGCCCGAACTTAGACTTTCTTACTTGTTTAGAATATAATTGAATAAAAAAATTATGCAAAAGATGCGGTGCATTGTAGAATAACAATATGGGTATCAATTAAAAGGAAAAATTCTGTAGAATAGAAAAAAATAATAATTTTTAGGTGCACCAGGATGAATAAGTATTGATAATCTCCTTTCAAGGATATCCTTGGAGATTTCCAATATTTATTATTGAAAAAAATATATGTCAAGGTCTAATATGTTAACTAACACATCCTCGAATTTCGTCCTTCTTACTTTATTAGTTTTAGATAAAAAAAATATACACTTCTCTTACTCTCTGGCTACCATATACACAAAAAGGAAGATACTGAATCATTATTATGGAACCATGTATGCGCTCTTAAAGAACAAACTGACCATATGCCTACGGTTTAAATACTTGAATTGCTTTGTATAGAAGGGCGTGGCCAGCCTTTCATCTAGGGGGCAGGAGTTTATATAGAGGGAAAAATGTTTTTAATTATATTGTGTTTGTGTATATAAAACGAAATTTTCGGGTTTAAGAAGGTATACGTTTTCTGCTAGCCTTTACAACGATGCCAATAAAAAAAAAACGTTTAGTAATTTTTGTTTTGTTTAAAATATTTAAAAATAAAAGATATTTTTGCTTTCAAGTGTTTTTTCTCAAATTTTTGTACACGAAGTATACAAATATGCACACCAGAAGAAAGGGGGTTCAATCGCCTTTACAAGATACAAAATTCTTAAAAATCAGTTAGTAATTTTTTTTATAAAAGAAGTTACTTTTTCCCTTTAAGTGTTTTTTCTCAAATTTTTATATACGAAGTATACAAATACGCATATCAGAAGGGAGAAGATTTGATTTCGTTAATAACGATATAAATTTAAAAAAATCGACAGTAATTCGTTTGTTTAAAATATATTTTTTTATAAAAAAATTTATTTTTTCCTGTTAAAAGTTTTTTCTCAAATTTGTACATGCAAAGTATACAAATATGCATATCAGAAGAGAAGAAGGGGTCTAATAACGTTTACAACGATACCAACTTTTCAAAAATCAGTTCAAAATTGTTTGAAGTATAAGGATTTTAATTTTTCGAAGACCCGACCTTTGCCCCCTTATGGCACCTGTAATATAAGTTTGCAAAAAAAAGTTATAAACCATTTAAATAAAAGCGAAAGGCGGTTTACGACTGTATTTTTAGTTTTTTATTTATTTACATATAATAATAAAAAA
>NW_016194533.1:0-3145 GCF_001687245.7 Rhagoletis zephyria | reverse complement strand
TCTTTCACAATGGCGACTTGGCTTATGATTTGGGCGATGTAATTATTAAAATTTTTATTTTTTAAAAGTTTTTAATTTTCAACACATTAAATAGGACAATTCAACAGTGGGCGACAAGTTTATGCGCCTGATCGAAGATTTTGCTACAAAAATGCCCTTTCAGACAAGCCTAGGAAATCATGAATGTACAGGTTTAAACGGGTATGTAAAAAATAAAATGGCTAAATTATAAAACAATCAATAAACTGCTGTTCACATTAGAACTGCTAATTTGGAAAACTATCTGCACCGTTTTAACATGGTTGACCAGACGGTCAACTCGATTGATAAATTTCAAAATAACCCGCATTGGAATAACCACTACTACGCCTTCTATCTTGGACCGGCGCTAGTCATTTCCATTAATATGGAAGTTTATGTAGACACTTACAATTATTTGTTTAAAAATACCACACTACAGCATGACCAAGAAACTTGGCTAATCGACCGACTAAGGGAAGCTAACAAACCGGAAGCGCGGAAAAAACACCCGTGGATCATTGTCTTTGGCCACCAGCCACTGTACTGCTCCAGCTCAAGACAGGACGGCTCCTGTACGACTGATGCTGAACAAGTAAGTACCTTTCTTTGAGTATTTAAATGTTTTATAAAATCCAAATATTTTTTTGTAGACTCGCGACGGTTTGGAGGACATCTTCTACCGGTGGGGCGTGGACATCGTCATTGGAGCGCACATCCACAACTACGAACGCGAGTATCCAATGTACAAGGGGAAGCGGGCCGTACAGTCGTACGAGGATCCCTATCGCAATCCAAAAGGCCCAGTGTACATTGTCTCCGGGGCAGGGGTAACAAAAGCATTAAATTAAAGTTGTGTAATTAGTTTTTTAAAATGCTTTAATTTAACTACGAACCAGGGATGCCCTGAGAAGATTGACGTCCAGTTCTTCCCTCGACCTGACTGGAACGCCTTTGCCGACTCTCAGTTTGGCTACGGCATTCTGGAGATTGTTAACCGAACAACGGTGGTCTACCAGCAGAAGGCAATCATCTACGACTGTACTTGTGACTACGTAAGAGTCTGGCTTTAGATTTTAAAGTTTTCAAAACTGATAACTTTTTACCCTTTGTACATTTCAGCCACTGCAAGTCATCGATCAGGTGGAAATCGTACAAGAGCATCATGGCCCATTTGCCAAGTTTGAGTAAAAGGAGAAGAAGATTTGTTTGTCAACTTTGCCCCTTTTTGTTTTTAACTATCAAACATTAAACTTTAAATGATTCAAATAAAAATGTTTAGAACTTTTGCAGCCGTCTTTACTTCTTTTTCAGCAGATTCGTACAAATTGAAAAGTTGCACCACTTTTTTCCTGCTCTTTCTTAGTTGTTTGCACAAACTTGCTGAAAAACTGGCCGCTTATGAAATTGCCTATCACCACCACCACCACTACCACCACCAGGCTGACAAGGCTTTCATTTCAATTCCTTTTGGCCTATTGTTGGTCGCTTACCAAATCAACACAACTGAACAGCCCGCAAACAAACGCTCAACCGAACAGACAGACAGACAGACAGATAGACAAACAAACAAATTCTTTCCTTCTCTCTCACTCGTTCTCTCACCCAATCACACACAATTGCGGCCAGGGCTAATGAATCGAAAGTTAAGGGGCTACCATCGCCAGCAACGGCAGCAGCAGCAGCAGCAAACAAGTGAGGCAGACACTAATGACAATTGGCTTAGTGCTCCCACTTTGGCTCCTACTTTCCTCTTTCTCCCGTTCTCTCCCGTTCAAGCCTGNCCAGCAACGGCAGCAGCAGCAGCAGCAAACAAGTGAGGCAGACACTAATGACAATTGGCTTAGTGCTCCCACTTTGGCTCCTACTTTCCTCTTTCTCCCGTTCTCTCCCGTTCAAGCCTGAGTGAACTCGATAAGTATAACAACACAGCACAGAGAGGTTGTAACGGGAGAAAAAAGTATCATGCCCAGCAAACAAGCCAACAACTTCAGTCATTGTCACCAGTGAGAGCGGCAGCGGCAGCAGCAAATGTGTCCATCAAGTTAAGGCATTAGTCAGTGCTGCTGACCTTGCCGGAAACCGATTGTGAGAGGGGAAAATAATAATAAAGAGGAAAACTGTGTTCGTGTGTGCCTTAAACAGCGTTTAAAACAGCTGATTGTCGCTAAATGTGGCACTGACACCAAAACCTGCAAAAAAGGGAAAAAGACAGAGTGAGTGAGTGCAAGTTTTGTCACCTTTCTCTTTTCTTTTTGCTTAGAAGTGACAACTATTAAGTAGTTTAAGGTTCTTCCGTCGATTAGTGTTAAGGTGAGGGTGAGGGTGAGGGTGAATTGGCACTAAAGCAAAAAGTGGACACAAAAGTGGTGACAGTAGGAGCAACAAGGTTGGCTGTAGTCTGTGTTGTTGTAATGGTCTTTGATAACTCCATTCAAACTCACTTTATGATTTTCATTCTCAAAACAAAGAAAGGAAATAGAAAATTGACACCGACACTTAAGCTGTAATTTTAAAAGCAACTGATGCGGATGCCTTGATGCAATTACCCTTTTTCCGGATTTCGTTTTTATTAAACTTTTCAGACAAAAAAGCGGGTTCTAAGTTAGAATGACAACTTTAGAAAGGCAGTCAATTACGTTTATCAACTACATTTTTTTCCTTAACTGTTCTACAAAAATAGTGGCTCACTATTAAAAAGTTTTAAAACTATTTAAAAATAGTATTCAGTTTTAAATAAAAGTAAAATTAAAATTAAGTGGTGTGGCTGCACGACGTAAGTCTTGCACAGAAAAGACACAAAAGTTTAAAAAACAAGACAAGACAAATCTGTCCTGCATACGTTTTTATGTGTGTATTTAAAAACTTTTTAAATTCTTTTCTTAATGGACGACCATTTATATCCGCTTTGCTTCAGTAAAGTCAAGAGTCTAAGAGAAAACAAAAAATTCTGCTGTACAACAAAAGGGTAGACGGCACTTAATTTACATAGAGAAAACTCAAGTGAAGCTAAAACAAAACGATCACCGAAAGCAAATAAAAAGTGCAGTCGTAAATCTTTAGTTGTCCAAAGTTTTCCGTTTGCTTGGGCAAACAAACAAACGTGGGAAACTGATTAACTTTTCAG
>NW_016194532.1:0-3145 GCF_001687245.7 Rhagoletis zephyria | reverse complement strand
GCCGTGCACAGGAGAGGGGCGCGCACCCTTTCGGCGCGTATATTAACTTAAATAAATTTTACAAGCACAGAATGAGTTGAATGCATTTGCACAACGCCAGGCGGGAAAAACAACAATAAAGGTTGCGAGTGAAAAGAACTGCCAAATTTAATAATAAACGCTGCTTCGCGCCTCTGAAGCAGCAAGGAAATATAGAAATGGAAATGCTGACAGGCGAGTGGTCCAGGGGAGCATCCTTTTTTTATTCCGGAGCGCACTTGTGCACAAGGATATTATAAGTTTGTTCGGATAACGGTTGTTTTTGTAACAGCCTAAAAGAATCGAGTTGGACATAGACTTATTCACACCGAAATTCGCAGAGTGCAGAGAGAAGTCGATAGAGTCATGTCTGTCTGTTTGTCCGTCTGTACGTGGACACGATAACTCGATAAAAAATTTAGATATCTCAACAAAATTTGGTATGTAGGTTGCCCACTAGATACTCAAGATGTAGGCCAGTACTGAAAATGTATAAAATAATGCAAAATGAACAAAATTATGCAGAACTAATAAATAGTTTCGGAGACAATTGCAATTTTGGTAAACAAATTTAGGTCTTATAAAAAAAAATATAATAATTATAGGTTAGTTAGTTAGTCAGTTAATTTTCTGGGTGTACTAGAACGATCTTTTGTATCTCTTTAAAGGAGTCCGTAACCCAATGTGGCCAAGATACCTTCGGCTTGCCTAATGAATCCCAAAAGGGCCTTCGTAGACGAATTCTTAATAACAGAAGGTTTCACCGTCGAAGATTTAAAATAAATCATTCTTTGTCTGGCTAAAGCCGGACAGTGACAGAGAATATGCTCCGAAGTTTCATTAGCCTCGTGGCAGAGCCGGCATTCCGGCAAGTGGAATCGCAATTGGTTGTGACCAGTTAGATACCCAGGAAGTACCCTGATATCATTTCTATTTGGTAGGACATTGTCGTTTCTTTTAAAAGGGTAGCCGAAGAGCCTGGCCTATATAAGGCCCCCCTCCGCTCCCAGTACTTACTGCGTTGCGAGTGTACCCACTCAGTAATTATGGCTCTCGGACCACCTTAGACCTCAGAATGGTTCAGTTCACGAAAAGGCAGTTAGCGATCCTTAACGTGCTAACTCGTCAGCGATTTCGTTCTTTCGATTCAGCAATGGCCTGGTACACAGCACAGTATTACCGCATTTTTGGCTGCCAAAACATGTAGAATGTCAAAGCAGTCTCTAAACAACTTGGATTTGATAGTACTGTTTGAAAGGGCCCGGATGGCTGCTTGGCTATCTGAAAAGATAACTAAAAATGCGCCCTTTAAACTCCTTTCAAGGTTTAATTTTGTCCAGTTTAAGATTGCGACTATTCCAGCCTGAAACACCGTTTGCTCATTGGAATTGCAAGTTTGATGCTAGGTCTAAAGATGCCTGCACCCGCTCTGTCCGTAATCCTTGAACAGTCTGTGTACCAGTGTACATATCTGAGATCAAGGGCAGGGATCCCATTTGCCAATTTTCGCAATCGGGGATTATCACTTGGAGTTTTCTGCCAAAGCAGACCTCCTTAGTCATGGAATCAGAGATTCCGGATATTTCCTACCCTGGTATCTTCCAAAGAATACCTGCTGCGAAGAAGCCGTCGTGACTGCTGTTTCCTGAATAAAACTATCGAGAGGAGTCCATCCCAGGAGCGACTTTAGAGCCGCAGTTGAACACGTTCTTATAGATCCAGCGGATAGACATGCCAATCTTTCCAGTTTGTTAAGGCGAAGTATGGCAGTTTTTTGCATTGTCTTCTGCCATCACTCTATGGATGCGTAGGATACAATCGGACAGACGATCATACGGTAGAGCCACTCAATCAGCCTTGAGCTCAAACCCCATTTCCTATAAAAAAGTCTTCTGCAGGCCCACATGGCCCGTGCGGCTTTAGCAACCATTCTGTCAAGATGGGAGTTCCAATTAAATCTCTTATCTAGCGTTATCCCCAGATATTAGACCTTATCGGAGTATACAAGTACAGTCCCTCCATGAGTGACCGAACCAGGGTTCGGTTTATACCTTGTTGTAANTCCGAGGATTTATGCTGAGGCACTCATTGGCACACCAGTTTGAGACCACGCGAAGAGCTGCGCATGTAACGTCGAGACAGTACTGCCGAATTTTCCCGTAACTATATGTAATTGCAAGGTCATCTGCGTATCCCACAACATCGTAACCACAGACTCATGTAGTCTGATTAAGAGGTCATCCACAACAAGTGACCAAAGCAAGGGAGAAAGGACACCGCCCTGTGGGCAGCCTCTCACGGCTCTGATCTTCACTTGAGTATTCCGCAAGGACGATGTTATTTCACGCTCACGAAGCATAGCGTCGATCCAAACCAACAGTAGTAGGGTCTAAACCACTTTGGACCAATGCCTTTGAAATAGATCCATAGGAAGTATTATCGAAAGCCCCCTCATAGTCCAAGCAGGTACACAGAGCGATCTCCTTTGCCTCGAAGGCACTTTCGATGCTACTAACTAGACAACTTCTATCAAACTCGGTACAGTTATTTTCCTCGGTACAAAAAAAGCAACGCGTGGAAAAATTTTGAAATCAGACTAAAATTACACAAACATCCCCTATGACGGTAAATTTCAGAAATAAGAGAACTCCGATATTTCAGTAACTAAGGACGCCAATTTACACAGATAATTTACAATGTTTGGAAATTGGGCGTGGTACTGCCCACTTTTGGCAAAGCAAATCTATCTCTATAATCGATTCTCGATGTTTACCCAAATTGGTACAAATATTTTATTAACAGCCAGTTTTACGAAATTGAAGTGAAAAAGAAAAATATTTTTTTATTTTAATTTGCTAAATAAAATAATTTTTCACTTTAATTGCATATTTACAATCGGGAAAAAACATCCCTGCTTATCTTGTAAGGATAGTTTACAGAAAGGTGAAAAAACGATATTTAATTCGTGCGCCAGGTTTATGAAGTTCGGTTTCGGCCGAACTTTTATGTACTTCTTTACCCGATTTTCTTTGTTTTAGGTTTTTTGCGACGCTTTAGTATTTGATGGATGTGTGTGTGTGTGTGCACGCTGAGTGCTTCAGTCGCCTCAATTGCATTGTCATGTTCA
>NW_016194530.1:0-3146 GCF_001687245.7 Rhagoletis zephyria | reverse complement strand
CAAGCGTCAACTTTTGTAGCTGAAGCTGAGATTCGATCGAGTACTAAATTACTAATTTTGAAACATCTGTTCGATAAGTTAGATGAGCTGCTTTTGTCAAGAGTTCCCCACAGAAACCCATCGTGGTGCTTACCAGCATTTTTTCTCAGCTAATAAAACTATTTGTTTACAAGCGTAGGTAAATGCTTCAGTAGCGTGGGCCGAAAATCCGCTTTTTTAGAATTTTGACTGGTAATAGGAAAAATATGGTTCATCTCTGTGAACGATGACAATTTTTTGTCAATATCTTAGACTCGCCCAAGTCCATCAAAGTTGAAGTGCTAAAAAAAAAATTTCT
The DNA here is from genome assembly GCF_001687245.7 of Rhagoletis zephyria. NCBI lineage: Eukaryota > Metazoa > Arthropoda > Insecta > Diptera > Tephritidae > Rhagoletis > Rhagoletis zephyria. The sequence continues at coordinate 2,809 of NW_016194530.1, read as the reverse complement.
GAGCCTAAGATATTCACCAAAAATTTTCATCTTTTTCATAGATTATTTTTAGGGCATAATGAACCATATTTTTGCTATTATCAAAATTCTAAAAAAGCAGATTTTCGGCCCACGCTAAAGCTCAGGTTCCACTTCGAAAGAAAATCATTTTCTTCTTTTTAACTCTGTTTATGTATTATCGTATACTCATGTATGGTTATTTTCTATGTATATATAAGTATGTATCTTAAATTCTTTAAATAAATATCTTCCTAATTACATAATACAATTATTTCTATTGTATACCGCAATATCTTATTGAAAAGCTCGTACATACATATGTATGTATTTATGTACGAATGTTTTTTTTTGCATACGTGTGTATGTGAATGTACAAGTATATAATTATAATAAACAATTGGATGAATCGATTGCGCTTTCTTACGTATATATTCATCATGAAATTTTAAGTAAACACAAGAAAAATAATTTGAAATTTAACGGTCAAACATATTGATAATCCCTGAACTTGTGGTGTATGTATATACGTCTGGTTGTTGTCACGCAAATGGAAGTTTTTTCTACGAGTACAGTTTTATGTCGCCTTTAAGTGGGTAGAAGACTTTTTTGGAGGCGCTTTCATGTTAGAACTCTTACTATATGATATACATACTATGTATATGTATAAGAATTCGGGTTGATTTTGAAATTGTGACTTAATCAATCTTTACATCGAAGTTTAGTTGGTCAAAATTTGGCAAAGAACGAGTGAAAATATCAATAAATTTGATATTATATTTATGTATAGTAAATTTTGAAAAAAAAAAATTGCTTTCGTTCATTGCATTTCATCAAAGCGGAAGAATGTAAAAAGTCATACTCTTTCAAAATTTTACTGGCTTTGAGTTACCTCTAAACTTTTTCAATCGATCTATGCATGTGATATTCATAATTGCTTCTCATCGATTAATAACACCGGGCTGCGAAAATAAATACACTTTTTTTTTAACAAAGATTGAACCAATTGTATCCGAAGCATTTTGATAGCCTAAAAACTAATCCGTTTTCGAAATTGCTCCATCACGTCAGTGTGTTGAGATATTTCGATCTAAAAGTATAAAAATAGCTGATTTTAGCCATTTAGTATGACCATTTGGTTTTCATGTAGTTTTATTCATTATAACCAAAAATCCCTCTCCCCCGAAAAATAATCCCAGACATAATCAAAAGTGGCCAAAAATCGAAGTCTTATCGGATTGATTAAATGAACTGAATGAACTAAAGAACTAGTTCAGTAAGGTGAGCGAACTACAACTCAACGGTTCACTGAAAAGAACTAAAGTGCCCAACTCTAATCTCCAGGTTCGAATATGCAAATGAAAGCCAAAGCGGCAGCATACTAGAAAGAAACGCAGAGTAATGTTATAATATCTCAAATATGGCTAAAAATAGTAATTTTTGCACTTTTAGGACATCAAAATGCTTCGGATAAACTTTCCGATATTTGTTTCAAAAACCTCGCATTCCTGTGTTATAATGGTTAAAGCAGGATTGCCAATTTTTATCGATATCACATCCATCGTATTTTCTCCGTGTAGTTTTTAAGCTACATATTAGAGTAAGAATTTTAACAAATTATATTTTCTGCATACAACGAAATTCCTATGTTCCTAATTTACATTCATTGTATGCTTCATAAATTTTATCAAATGAAGCGTGATTAAACTTTTTTTTATGTGCCATTTACGCAATACTTAGGCAAAACATAGGCGGGAGATAAGCTCGTAAATTAAATATAAAAATATTGAGCTCCGTATAATTGCTTATTTGTTTATGTTTGTATTAAGTAAGTACATTCATATATGTATGTATTGATACCCAGTCGGAAAAATGTTGAGCGTTTTTAAATTAAGGCTTTCCGACAGAGGTTTTTCAATGAGACCAAATCTTTGGAAACTGTATTAAAAAATTGTGCATTTTTTAAGGATGCGAATGAGAAATTTTGTACATTTTCACAGTTACAGAGTTGCGTTGTTTGGAAAGTGGTTATTGAGCTGAACTCAATTTTTTATAGACAACCACACTCTGTGACTGGCAAAATTTACAAATATGTACAAATGTAAAAATCGTGTGATCCCTACTTAATACTTGAGCTCCCAAAACAAATCGCCCCAATTAATGCAAACGATATAAATACCAGATGCAAGCCATTATTTCATTAACTTTTCCTTTTGAAAACAAAACTTTATATTCGATATTGAATTTTACATCCTTGCTTTGGTATTCTTTAAACTCAATGAAAGCCAAATCGATTTTATGGTGCCTTTGTATACGCAAATGGTATTGTTTTGCACATCTTGGTAGTAAAAATTTTTAAGTGGCACACCAAAATCAGATTGGAAGTTTGCAAAAAACAAAAAAACAAGTTAACACCACAGCGAAAACAAAAACAAATAGAAACACACAATGACAATTTCATATGTACGTATGCTCGTATGCGAATAAAACCATGTGACATACTTTCAGGCGCATGGCCTAGCAAAAATAACCACAAATCGACTTTTGATGTTTTTATGGAGCACGAGACGTGTCGAGGCGGCAATGCGCGGCTAGCGGTGAGCGGCATAAACAGTATATTTTATGCGATAAAAGTAAATGTGCGATTGCAATGCTCACTAGTAGTAGTGTTGCGNCAATAAGCATAACGATATCCGTTATAATAACGATAACAATACCAATATCAATAATGTTATCAATGATGTCGATGAAAAAGTTTTTTATCGTATCGACATCTATAAACTTATCGATAATCATAACAATATCGATAAGA
>NW_016194529.1:0-3146 GCF_001687245.7 Rhagoletis zephyria | reverse complement strand
TGTTTGAGTAACAAAGCCCAAACATTTTACTATCTAAACGAATATTATGTATGTACATATGTACATAACAATATGTTCTATGTACTTGTGTTTTTACAAGCTTTTATTTAACTTCACTTGTATGTATGTATGTATGTATGTATGTATGTCCTGGAACTTTGCAGTCAATATTTAACAAACTTACCGATGAGCTACAGACTTGAAACTTCAAACTTAGCTCAGAACTCGAGGACAATACAATTTAAAAGATGTTTTAATCCGCTAGGTGGCGCAGGAGTCGAGATATTTGTAAAACCCACATTTATGGTCTGATTTGGTTCGTATTTAGAACATTTATTACGTATATGAAAAGAAATAAATCCGAAAAAAAATTTTGCCGATAGGTGGCGCAGGAGTCGAGATATCTGTAAAACCCGCATTTATAGTCTGATGTGGTTCATATTTAGAACATATATGACTTATATGAAAATAAATAAATCCACAAAAAATCTTGCCGACAGGAAAGTGAATTTAAGTTTAAGTTAAAGGTTTCGTCGTACCTATTTTAGTCTAGTCGGAATTTTTTAAATATACGGATGATTTTCGACTTATCAACATTTGCTCATTATCAACAAATTTGCTTAAAAAAGAGCAATTTAATTACCTACTATTTTATATTTAATATAATGATAATGACGTCCGTTGGCAACTACATTTCGTCGAACACTGGTAAATATTATCCAGGAACTAGGCGCTAATTAGGCATTTTTAAGGGCCCCCAAAATTAATTTATATAAATTAATTATTAAAAACACCTAAATAGCACCTAATTCCTGAATAATATTAAGCAGTGTTCGAGGAAATTTAGTGGGCAGGTCAGCTACCGTGACGTCACGCTGGCTGATCCATACACTTGTGCGATTTTCTCGGAAACCGAGTGTGCACCGAAATTAATTTTGGTGGCCCTAAATAACACCTAAATAGCACCTAATTCCTGAGTAATGTTTATCAGTTTTTGGAGAAGTGAGTCAGCTAACGTGACGGACATCAAGTAATGAGAGTCAAGTTATGAGAGTTAATAAAAAGAGAAAAACTAGATGAACTAGTTTCTTTATATGAAAAATTTGTACTTTGTATCTTTGACTATTTTCTCCTTTCGAGGTTTTAACTCACAAAACTTTAATCTCTTTAGGTGTAGTAACATTGAAACACAAGATGCATTTTGAAGTTTCGTGAAGAATGGCCTTGAATATACTAAACGTGCGCTCGACGTGGGTTGATGCAAGTGATGCCCAATTTAAACGTATAAAACTTTCATATTATCAGAAAAAAGGGCTTTTTCCTTGCCCTTTACAGTTAAAATTAGAAAAGGCAAATATATTAAAAATGGCAAAAAGGCAAAATCAAATGTGTATATATGGAATCAGGGAAAGCTAAATCGTGGACATTCTTAATCGAATATACTGTATCTCTTTAGAAGAAAAAAGGCAATTTCCATAAAATCCGTTCCCTGGTTATGCCCATCAATTGAAGAGTTTTTTTTATTTCAATTAACATCGAACCAAACAAATCATACTATATTACCATTTTATTTTCAAAGCCAACTTAAAAAATCTTGAAGGTTCAAAAACAAACCAAAAAACACCCCAAACATTCTAAAGATCCTTAAAATACCCGAAAGGTTCCCAAAAAAATCCCCGAAAAGTCACAAAAAACGTCGAAAAGTTCACAAACAATTCTGAAAAAATTTCGATACATCCCAAAAAATCCCAAACACAAAACAAAAAAATCCCAAAAACAAACACGAAAAATTCCGGGAAATAGAGGAAAAGGAAACCCACAAGGGATCGAAAAAAATTCGGAATAGCCACAAAAGAATCTCGATAAGTGCCCGGAATATTCCAAAATGGCAAACCACGCAGAATCCCGAAAAGTTGGGGCAAAAATCCTGAACTGTTGCTAAAAAATTCTTGAAGTCTCGCAAAAAACTTAAAATCTCAGGAAACATATCGCACTTCTTGTTCGAAAGGGGCACAACTCAAAATTACACGTTTGTCAGAAAATGCGAAAATGCAAGGGAGACTTTACCTTTGGGGGTTTTTTTTTTACCAAAGTATAACAAAAATTTGCTCCAGTTTTTGCTGAATGGTAAATTTTGTAAATTTTTAGCGCATAATTTCAAAAATGTCAAATTTTTAAGTTGTGCCTCCTTTGAAGGCCGTGTGTGATAAGAAGTCTTGGTGGTGATGTCCGAAATAGCAGCTGTAACTTCGACCAAAAATGTTGAGTATTGTCTTTTAACAAAAAAAAAAAACCAAGAACGGCTCTATTTTGGATTTTATTTTTTTCACACCTTTTTTCATTAAAAAACGGCCTCCAACTGTTGCATATAATTGTTATAAGCCCATAAATATGTAACAAAAAATAAATTCAATTTTTTTCCATAATTATGGAGGCTGCGATTTTATAATCGCTTTAATTTTTTTTTGATTTTAAAGAAGTAAATCAGAAAATAACGGTTATAATATGAGCGAAAAAATAAAAATCTAAAAATTTGTTCATCGAAAAAATAAAAGTCATGAAATAACGGTTACATTTGATTTTTATTATAAATATCGGATCGTTACGGTCTCTGTTTTTTTAATTAATGAGGAAATGATGTTCTACAGATAGTGAAAGAAATCGATACTTTTCCCAACGTTTTTTTTTTTTTTGGTTGCAAATATAAAATTAAAATTTTTTTGCAGTGTTATGTTCAACTTCAAAATTTATGTACTACTCTGTCCACCTTTAATTTATACACTTCACACTTTTATTTCATACAATCTTGAAGCAGACATATTTCAAAGTTTATGATCTAACTGTGGGCAGGGTAGTACATACATACATATCTACAGTCTCTCTAACTATGTACTTTAAAGTTTCTAGTTAGGTCTTCCCTTTGAGCAACTCTTCAAACGAGCGACATGAGCTATTTACTTACGTAAAACTAAAAATATAAATGTACTTTAGATGCCTTAAAAAGTATGTATGTTCGCTGCATACATTTCGTGAAATTGTTTTTATTTTAAAATATCTACATACTGTATGTATGTATATGTTATGTCAACCAGTATGCATGAGATAAACTTGTCACGTAGGCCATTAACTAAGTAAATCGAGCGAAA
>NW_016194528.1:0-3146 GCF_001687245.7 Rhagoletis zephyria | reverse complement strand
GTGCTTGGAAATAACTTCGGCTGCACGTTATTTTGCAACTGGCAACGTATTGTGTCGTAAAAACTGAAAGAAAACATGGCTTACCTCGTAAGGTGCTTACCTATTTTCCCAGTGGGAGAACTTCTCAAACAATATAGAAGCAATTTTTTCGATTCAAGTTGTTGAAAAGTAGTGAATATCTAAATCCTGAGACTAATCCCGGGATCCCGGGATTGTGACAACGCCATCCCGAAAATCCCGGGATCGGAAAAAGCCGAAAAATTAGCATCACTAACGGTAACATATAGTCTGTCGATGTTAATCGTTGAGCAACTTTAGTTTCGTTGTTTTGCTGGAATTATTGGAAGTCCCTCCGCTCTATTTTCTTAACTTTAAACACTTATGGCCTTATTCATAAAAAATAAAGTAGCCTTATAAAAGCTTTATAAATTGAAAAATGTATGAAAACGTCAATTTATAAAACTCTTTAAACCTACTTTATTTTTTATGAATAAGGCCATTCGAATTTTAAATATCGTGACACGTCTTTTCTAAATATTTTGAGTTAAAATTTTCACAAATATAATTTTGGCCACCTAAATCAGCCAAATACCCCTAATATGTGCGGTGCCTGAAAAAAGGGGTTTCAAAATTTTATTTTGGCGTATTTTAATATGGGTAAAAACGAAAAATCAAAAACAGCGTTATGCGATCCAAATAATAAGCCAGCAACAAAGGTATTTTTTATCATTGTCAGCCGTTTTATTTTCTGTTGCGAACGGTATTTCTTCTTATATATATTTTACCTAATCCACATTAAAATATTTGTCATCGCTCAGGTTATTCGATAATCAATATGAAAAAGTAATTTTTAGAAAAAAAATCGACTTCAACTCTCATATAAAAAAAATATATATATATATATCTCATGATTTACTGATCGGATCTTAACCAGATTAGTATGGGACCACCTCTGAGAGACTACCTTTCCGATGCAAAAAGAATTATCGAAATCGGTTGACGTAGTTTTGGTATGCGGTAACATACATAAAAAAATAAAATAATTAAAAAAAAATAAAAAGTAAAAAAACATATTCCGACGAGCTGATAGCCCCCTCTTTTTTTGGAAGTCGGTTAAAAAAGTTAAAAAAACGGCATAACTGTTTGTGAATGACCAATTTAACGTTTGTTGTTTTACTCTATTTTTGCCTGAAAATTTTCATCAGCAAAAGCGTGGCTTTCTATTATAATGTTCTCCTTCCGAATTTCCCAGAATGTGGTCCTTGTAATTATGCCTGCCTTGATATTAACATTGGTCGTCTTGCTTGCTTTAGTACATTTCACTTAGAAATACAAGAAGTTATTGATCGAATGACATAAGAAATAACTTATTAAAAGCTCTTATTTTCTGTTTTTAAGTGGATTTATCATTGCACCATGGTAAGTAAGGCTAACTATTTCCGGAATACAAAAAACACTAAAGGCTCTGGCACATACAGCTTTCGTGCTGCTTTGGCGTTGGTTTTGCTTTGACAGCTAAGATAAATACATACATGCGTTTATATGAAGCAGTTCACATAGGCAACGCTGACGTCACCGAAACACGAACGCTGGTTAACTCTTGCCGTTTTGCACGCGTTGACACTCCCTTAATATAATTATTCACTTTTTACTAATAATTGTGTGCTTCCATTTTGAAAAGGTTTGAATGTTTTTCAATCGTAAATTTCAAATTCAAAAAAAGGAAATCTGATGTAAAAATTTGCTTCCTACATTTTAGGACCACCCTAATGTACATATATAATGAAAGGTCGTTTGAATACATTTCTACAAGTTTGCACTTCTTTTACAGACATATTACCAGATTCATTCCATAACTGTATCTGTTGTTCATGTACAATAAAAATGTCACAATTGACACATATGCCAGTATGTATGTAGTGTGTTCTAAGTACATCTATGTATCTAGTGTGTACTCACGGTTGCCAACCGTCCCGTTTTCGGCGCGACTGTCCCTGATTTAAGAGCTATGTCCCGGCCTAGTACAATACCTGCCGGTATTGTCCCAGTTTTTGGCAAGAAAAAATGTAGACATCTCTTTGTAAAAAATTTAGAACTCTTTAAATATGTATTTACATTTTCCATATTCTATTTACTAATCGAGACTATACGCCATACACATAGTAAAATTTGTAATTGTGTCCCGGTTAAAATGAGTGTTTTTACTTCACTATGGCTCACTTTCAAAACGTCAATTGCTTTGCATACGTACAAAGTATAATATTTCATAACGCCGAACTACAAAATATTGACAATGTACTTTTCCAAAACGCATCCGATAAGTTATCGAAACGCATCGCTAGTGCAATCAGCGCATCAGAAACAGAGTTGATGCTTCGTTTGTTATTGGTTACCATTGGGGTTTTAACAATTTAAAATTCATGTTCATTGCTATATTGAATATTTACAATATGCAATGTATATGGTTGCAATGTGTCGCAACTCTGCATATGCAAACAGTTTGAATACCGCAGTATAACAGTTTCCCAACATTGTATTGATACGTTTTGGTAGTAAGCCTATGATATTTTTTGTTTGCTTGGAAGAAACTATCGGCAAAGAAATTCCTAAAAAAATTACACGATCTTGTACTAACTTCAAACTGGCACTTTGTTCTACTAAAATCTCAACTTGTATGCAAATTTATTGAATTTTCCTGAGTTTTGCGCTAAATTAAGAGATTTGTTTTTATGTTTTTTGTGGTAGTATGAACAATATTTTTATAAAAATTCCCTGTGCCAATAATTTAGTGCGGCACTATACATACATATGTACATAAGTACATATATAAAAATTTATAATTTGGTGTGATTTTTATTTTAATTTTAGTATGTACATATTTGTTTTAAGAAATATTATCATAGAATACAGCATTAAAATTGATGTCGTTTGCTAGATATCCAGGGTACTCATTTAAAAGCGCAAAACTCTCGCAAACTGGGCAAACTGTGCAATTTAAAACCCTCGAAAATGAAATGTCAAAATTTGTATTGAAAGCTATTTGCACAAAAAGGGCAAGTTTGCGCGGAAATTTTGTCGGGCAAATTTGCGCGGTGTGATCAGCGTTGCCGCTTTGGTAATTTTTAACCAAAAATGGTAATTTTTTT
>NW_016194527.1:0-3146 GCF_001687245.7 Rhagoletis zephyria | reverse complement strand
GACCTGAAAATGACAAAAAGTCACTTCGAATATTATATACACCCTGTATCCCAAAAAATAAGGGCAAACGTTCTAAATCCAATGTAACTTTCAGAATATTTATCTATTTTTTGTACTTTGGTGGCATTTTCTTATTCTATGAGTGAACTTGCTTAACTACGTATACCCTAATGTGATATTTATGTACATATGTATATATGTTTGCGTCTGTACTTTTTTCAAAGTGATGCGCCAACTCTAGCAACAAAACATCTAAAACATCAATCGTGCATATTGGCTGCGCGCCTTTCCAAAATGTTCTAAATACATTTGTGATTGTATTCGAACTTCAAAGCATTTCTGAGCATTTATGCGAATATGAATAGAGTAAAAATACATACAGCACAGTTTTTCATTGACATTAAATATTTTAAATTGTCAAGCACTTATTGTGTTTTTTTTTACCACAGCGTGGTCTATTCATGCACGCATTTTAATTTTAAACGTTTAAGTGTATGCATATATGTATTATTTATTTTGACGACATCATGGTAGCATACAACAATAGCGATTTTTAATGCTTTTAAGCCCAGTCTAAGGAGGAACTATTCAAAGCCTTTGTTCGATAATTTTAATAAAATGAAGTTCTTACCGCAGCAAGCCATTAAAGTTGCATTGAAACATGTATGTATCTTATCAACTCCTCGCCGCCGCACAGTGTGCTTTTTGAACACTCTATGTGAATTAATCGTAGCGCTTGCAACATTTTGATATGAAAAAAAAAAAATGGTTTTGAAATGTAGTTCCCTTTCACGTAAAAGTATTGGCATTGAGCCACAATTACTCCTTGACTTTAAAAAGGTTGGTCAAAAATAGTGTTCTTTGAAAAAAATATACAAAATCCACCGCATTTGTTCCAAAAAAACAAAATTGTGTATGTTTTATTATATTAATATTATTTATTTTCAGACGAGAAACACGATTCAACTGTTTAAAAATTTTAATACCTCAATTTAAAAATAACAAGCACAAATTCTAGTGCTATTTAAGATCTGTAATTTGATGCCTGGTAGAAATTTTTAGGCTCTCGGGGAGCCAAGCTATAACAATTTTAAAACCAACTTAAAATCTGCTATTTAATATTAAGTCGCATGGAGCAAGCACACTGTGCGCCGTACTTGAATAGCTCAGCTGACAGGCCGACAGCTCCAGCAGATTTGTTATTTTTCAGCCGTGTAAACGCTATTCGTACCTCGTCATAGTCAGGCGGTGGAACATTGACCCCATCAAAATCGACTTGGGCTAGGGTTCGTCTTCTTCACTAGTTTCATTGCTGTGCCACTCAATAGGGCAGAAAAGTTTTCCCTCCATAGGTTAGGTTAAGCGGGCGGCTCTGAGAAGAGTTCACTCGGAGGCCACAAAGGCCCATTGCCATGCCCAGGGGGTTTCCCGATGCCTATCCCTACATGTCTTTGAACTATTTCGATTCTCTGGCGATTCCAAGCAGTCCTTCCAGTGGAGCTTTCCCTAAGGTGTCCAGGCTCTCGAAGAAATGGTCCCCAAGAGACTTGGGGCGTTTTCTTCGGAGTGCTGGACATTCACAAAGGAAGTTCTGGACGGATTCTACCTCCTCCTCATCTCTACAGCTTCTACAGAAATCGTTATGCGGTGCTCCGAACCTGGCGGCCATGTGGGCAATGGTCCAGTGTCCCGTTAGTATTCCTGTGAGAAGTTTGGCTTTGACAGCTTTAATAAACTCATTGTTCTTCGTTTGTCGAACCGTGGCCAGAGCAATCGCGATTCCATGCGGGTGTGCAAATTTTCCCACCTGCTGTTGGTGGCTGCCTTGGTCACTCTCTCGACCTCCGAAAACAGAAATCGCAGGGGAGGTTTCACCATCTGGATCGCTTCCCCAAGCCCCATTCTAGATCTCTTTGTAGCACATTCGTCCGCTTCCTCATTTCCTGGGAAACCGTTGTTTCCCGGTTGATTATGTGTTGCTGAAGAGCTTGTAGGGATCATCGGTATTCCGTAACGCATATCGAGTTCATCGTTTCCAACCCTAAGGCTTTGATAGTTGCTGGACTGTCAACGACAAAGGCAAGTTTAGATGGAGCTAGGTCCATCATGCTCACCAGCCTCGCCGCCATGTCGATTGCTTATATCTCAGCCTGAAAAAAACTGCAGTGATCCGGGAGTCTGTAAGACTCTCTCAGAGATAACTCCTGAGAGAAGACTCCCGATCCTGTTCCGACGTCCATTTTGGAGCCGTCCGTGAAAATGGGTATTTCGGCATCGCTAAGAGCAATACTAAGTTCCCAGTCACTTCTGTCTGGAAAATAGACATCGAAATTCCGATTGAGACCAGTTTCCGTGACTTGATAGTCACAGCTAATGTGCCCCATTCCCACTCTCTCGAGGATTGAGGCGTTACCCGTGCAAGTTGTTCGCAGCCTGTTAGACACCCTGAGTCGTAGAGCGCTTTTAGCTGCGGTACTTTTAACGTTTAGGTCTATGGGTGAAATGTCCAGGAGTGTTTACCTCCATAATTTAAGTACGTTCTGGACATCGATCACTAGGTCGCCATTGCTGTTCTTGCAGGAGTTCGCCCCGGTCTTGTAACCTTCCGCAAGTACATTGGCTATCTGTTGTGACTGCAGCTGTTCGACTTTCCTTGCAATGTTGGACGCACATTGGATTTCTTGGACGGCGGTGATGTCAGGCTTGCTCTTTAAGAGGACATCAACTAGCCGGGCAGAGAAATCTTCCCTTTATTATTATTTATATAGCAAGCCACTTACTCCATGATAACTAGTGAACAGACGATGCAGACTGGTAGAAAATAGTAGGTAGAGAGCCAAGCTGCACTCATGGCATTGGTCAGCCTTCTAACTACATACTTTCAGATTGGTACGGCAATGCAACTGTGGATAAAATAGTGTTGGAAAACATAACGAACTGGTTTTACTCTCTGTGTCGGATAACCCAGGACTTAAAGGTAATGAGAAATCTGATTATTTTGCTAGAGAATGCACATACCAGGTATTCCTTGGTTCGCTTGAAGTTACAGCACTCCCACTTTCGGCTATCGGAGCCTATGTGAGAAAGTAGTAGAACTTTTCACTCAAAATTTGACTGGCAGGCTGCAGGTGGGCAAAACTAGGGTT
>NW_016194526.1:0-3146 GCF_001687245.7 Rhagoletis zephyria | reverse complement strand
GTTGGGGTCTGATTCATGCATTCGCAACATTTCACTGCAAAATCTAACCTTCGACAGATAATCTCTCTCTTGTAGAGCCGGAACATGTTGAATGTATGGATGGTATTTTAAAGCTTTGTGAACTGTAGTTGTTGGTATTCCAGTCCGTATTTCCATCATTCTCCCTGAAGTCGATGGACCTAGTTCCACTTCCTCTAACACAACTTTAACATCTACCGTTGCACCACGTCCTGTCTCGCCGGAACGCCTTCCAGGTGTGCGACCTTAAAAAAGNTATCTGCCAACTGTGAAGGTTATGTAAATTAAAATAACCATCACGTTTGCATGATGATTCATCGCTCCAAATTATTTTATTAAAAAAGTTGGGGTCTGATTCATGCATTCGCAACATTTCACTGCAAAATCTAACCTTCGACAGATAATCTCTCTCTTGTAGAGCCGGAACATGTTGAATGTATGGATGGTATTTTAAAGCTTTGTGAACTGTAGTTGTTGGTATTCCAGTCCGTATTTCCATCATTCTCCCTGAAGTCGATGGACCTAGTTCCACTTCCTCTAACACAACTTTAACATCTACCGTTGCACCACGTCCTGTCTCGCCGGAACGCCTTCCAGGTGTGCGACCTTAAAAAAGTTAAAAATTATAGTTAAAAGAAGAATGGCTTCAAGCAAGAGAGGTGTAAAAATTACTTACCTTCAGATATTTCTCTATGGGTGCGGGAGAATACTTCACGACCCAGATGCCGACGATTTGGGTATCGCTCTGCATAGGGTCTTTGAGCAGCTCTGGCATTACAGCAAGCTTCACCGTAAATTAGGTGAATATCCGCACACATGCGCTAATGTTGTTGAAATGGCTCTAAGTCTGTCTTACGAGGGTGCGAGCAATAACCGGCTTTTAGCTTCAGGCGCTAAACGATTAAGTAGTATATCAAGCAACATTGATGGGCCTTTAACAAGTACTGCTAAAAGTCGTATAAGCAGAAATAGTTTTAGGTTCCTACAGTGAAAGCAAACGCTCGAATGTAAAATCAGGAGACATTAAAAAATTTGAAATAAAAGCTCACTTGAAGGTAAAGAAAAATGGGCTCATCTCGTTGAAAATCCTCTCGATTGGTGGAAAACTAAACAAAAATACGACAAATTTACAGATCTGAGTCGCAAATATTTGAGCGCTTCACACGCCGTTCCAAGTGAGCAATTTTTTAGTGCAGCCGGCCTTATATACGAGCCTCAAAGAAATCGCCTCATGGGAGAAAAGGCAGCAAAATTACTTTCTATGAAATATAATATTTCCATTTGGAACTTTGACTAAAGATTAAAACACTGTGTAGGTTTAGCACTCGTTCAATGTTATAATAGGCTGACTTCCAAAACGTCAATTACTTTGCATACGTACAAAGCATGATACAATAATTTTTAAAAGGTAGTTTCACTTCTTCTTCTTATCCGCCATGTTAGCTATCTGACAGAAAACGTGTTTCGTATTTTTTGTTGTACGAACTTTTTCAAAAAAAAAAATCCAGCTTTTGACGTTGGAAAAATAAAACAAAGAAAAGCCAAACATATAAGTAGAGAAATTTTCGAATATTTTGTAATAATTTTCTTCATAAAAAATTAACTGCTGCTTTCGTGGATATTGAAACACACGGAATAGATGTAAGGACACAGCTATAAGAGCCACCGCACACCACAGACTTTATCGGCCGCCTATTTAAATGATAGGGCTCGCTTGAAATATGTACATGAAGATGTATGGAGGTGCGCACATTACACCAGCTTAATCGCTCTGACCAATAAGTTGTGGTGGAATGGAAAAACTAGCGAGCAAATTTAAATTGGCGGCCGATAAAGTCCGTGGTGTGCGATGGATCTAATCCATTATAAACAAGAAATATTGCTGTTATATGTATTTTCATTTTTATGATTTTTATTCATGTGATTAGCAGTGGCAAAAATGTATGTATAAAATACGTATATTTATATTAAAAATAAAGTGATCAGTTATGAAACATATAAATCTTTACATGTTCTGTTAAAAAATATCTAAAATAACAAGCGACTATCCCCAAGTTCTATATCGTAGCAGTGGCCACATTGCGTGTTTGTCACAGACACGGTTTATGTCAAAAATTTTGATGTGAAACTACTGAACTAGAGAACTAGAAGAACTGAAACTAGAGAACTTAGATAGATAGGGAAGGTGCAAACTGAAAGTGGAAACTATTCGCGGACGAAAAATTAACTGCGTTAGAAAAGTTCAAGTCGGAATGTAGAAATTCTGTTGAATTTAATGTTGATAACATAATACAATGTTGAGCAACATGAAATGTGATTTGCTTTGCGAGCAAATAAACGAAAATATGGTAAATCTTCACACAATTTTCATTAGTTTGTAGTTTTTGTTGAATTTTTTATCTTGTTCTCCTTTTATGAAGATGCAAATACAATTTAAAATAATGATAGCTTGGCATAAAGTTTACACACATATGCACATGCATACATAGACTGGCAATCAAAAGTGAGTGCATGGTGTTTTTTGCTTAATATTTGCAATGTTTTTCAATGAATTTTTTTTTATTATCTTTTTATAAAAATGTGGTTCATGCTTTAATCCAAACTATACAAGTCAAATTTTAAGCTTTATACAGAAGTTAGAAAAATTCAACGAACTTTCGTCTAAATTTTGACCTGTTTAATCTGAATATTTAGAAAAATTTTGAGTATCTACGCAGATACATATATCGGTTTTTTAATTCTAAGAAAACAAGTATAAGTTTTAAGCGGCTAAAAAATCGCGTTGATATTTAGTGATTTTTTATTGCTGACGACTGTTTGCACTTTTGACCATATAAAAGGGAATTTCTTGTAGAATAAAATGCGCATGACCGTTTGCAAACAAAAATAAAAAAATGAACGCTCTATTTTACAAATTGCACTTGTTATATGCATAAAACCGCAAAATCCGCCGGGAAACCAAATTCATTAAAAACAACTCGATTTTTTAGCCGCTTAAAACTTGATTTTATTTCATTAGAATTAAAACACCCATCTATCTGTGTACTCAAAATTTTTTTTTTTAATTCAGAGTAAAAATGTCAAAATTTAGACGAAAATTCGTTGAATTTTTCTAAGTTCTGTATAAA
>NW_016194525.1:0-3147 GCF_001687245.7 Rhagoletis zephyria | reverse complement strand
AATACTAATGCATGAAAATCCTAACCTCAAAAAAATCACCCGTTACAGTTCAAAAAAGAGTCCACGTGTTAATTTTCTCCAAATATTCATAATATTTTTCGAGCTAAATTTTTTTGTTTGTTTTTTTTATATAAAAATATCGAGCCCTAACCGCCAAAATAACGTAAGCGACATTTTTTTCAAAATTTTATTTTTGATGCAGAAATATTCCTAGAGCATCTAGATGCATTTCTGCATCAAAAATAAAATTTCGAAAAAAATGTCGCTTACATTATTTTGGCGGTTAAGGCTCGATATCGTTTAAGCTTTATTTTATTATTAAATTTAGGGAAATTCAAACAAATTTTCATCAAAATTTCAACTTTTTATTCTGCGGATTTTCGCACTTTTTTAAATAAGTATGAATTTCTTTTCAAAAATGGTTAAATAAACAATTGAGTATGATTATTGAAAATATCCTAAAGAGAACCAGAAAAATATTGATTTTCAAGAATTCTATACCATTTCTACGAAAAATGTTGTTTTTCCCATAAAAAAATACATGAAAAACTTTGAGCGCTTTGCGCGACCTCTAAATATTTTTTGACCTCTAAATAAAGAAATAAATGTATACTTTTTTCGATATAGAACAATCCTAGGGGCTGAGAGCATTACAATTCCAACTTTACTATTTTTGGACCACCCTAATGTACATACAAACATATGGGCGTACAGATGTTAGTATTTTGCAAAAGTCTATTTTTTTAGGACAAAAACAGAAATCGCAGATTTTAATTTTTTGCTTAAACTACGCGCCGCCCTACAGCTACAACTACAAAGTGCATGCATACATATATTTTAAAAACCTAACACCACACAAAATTGTGTCATTCTCGACTTTCCAAATGCTGCCGCAAACCTTGCTCCTAAACTTTGGTTGTTGGTTATGCCTCTAATAAGTTGTGCTGCATGCTCGCTGAGCGCTGCTCCGTTCAGAATGTCGAAGAGGCGGCGCCGCAGCAGCTGTCGGACTTGCAGCATGCATATGAGCATGTTATTTTTTTTGTTTGCTATTTTTTATAGGTTTTTTTGCATTTCCTACATTGCAAAACAATTGAATGTATGCCTCTGAGTGCTGCTGCGGCAAAGTATTGGTGGCGTTGTGTGCATCGCAGCGGGCAGTGGAGTATCGAGTGTTGTTGTCTCGTGAATGTGTGGTGGGTGGAAAATACCGTATGCGATAGGCCCTAGTGAAGGGGCAGGGAAACAAATGTAGTGGAATGATTTAAAATTTTTAATTAAAGTATCCAACATTTTATAAACAAATTTCGAAAAGCTCTTACCAATAACAGATAATGTTTGGGATTATTTTAGAAATAGATTCTAACATTAATTATTTCAAGTTAGCGTTAGCGCAATCTTAGTTTTTATTATTTATTTAACAGAAGATCTACTCTTTATTAATTCAGCCCATCTTAAGTGCGATAGAATTCCACTTCAGATGTTGAAACCAAAACTTTGCATTTTGAGCAAGCGGAGCTGCTATATTTTTTTTAAAAGTGAAAATAAAAGTCAAATTTATATGAAAGTCAAGACTTTTTCGAGCATTGTGGCGATCTTTTTGAAATTTTTCATGTCCTTTCGGTACTGTATCAAGGCCTTGAGAGACTCTTTCGGGAGTTCGCGTTTTATTTATTCGAATTTTTTCAAAGTCTTTCGAAACTTTCTGTGTGGTCTTCGTTTTTTTTTTTTTATTGGGACTTTTGGAAAATTTTCTAAAATTTTGCGTTTACAAAACAATATAAAGCAAAAATTACAGGATTTTCGGGCAGAATTTTTTAGAGATGTTTTCAATGGCTTCCGGAACTTCCCGAAAATTTTTGGAACTTTTTACTCTTTTGAGCTTTTTTGAAATGGGGATAAACAACTAAATCTATGGTTTCTTTCGNATTTAATTGAGAAAAGTTCAATAAATTGAAATAATAAACAAAAAGTTCGAATAAAACAACGAAAGCGCAAAAAGATTACAACTACAACATATTTGTTACTTGCAGAAAGTTTGCATTGCTCGTTATTGATTGCTGCTGCAAAACAGGGAACAATGAGGTCAAGTCTGAGGACTTCGTAGAATTTAATAGAATGTGAGCAACTGCTCGCGTACAGCTTTATTCAAATATTTAATAAAGTAATGAAGTGTAAAGAGCAAGCAGCATAGATGCCAGAACAATCTGGTACTTTATATCAGAAATTGCTAGGAATAAATAAGGAATGTTGTTATCAAGTTATCCTTTTATTGCTGCAAAATATTTATTTATGAGCAAGCAATGCCATACCGCGATCCAGAATACAATTATATGAGCGAGCATGTAAATATGTACATAAAAGCTGGATGTAATATCCTGATAACGGAACAAGTTTCGCCTTTTTAAATGCAAATATACATACTTATGAGTAGGTACGTACTAGGGATGGTAATTTTTTCGATTTTTACGATCCCAAAATTTTCGGGATGTCATTGGTTCGATACCGGGCTCCCGGTATCAGTCCCGGGATTTAGATATTTGTTATTTTTCAACAACTTAACACGAAAAAATTGCATTAATATGGTTTGAGAAGCTCACCTACCATACATTTAATAAAAAATAAGTAAATGAAGTTGGAACGTACTTTTTTGTTTAAAGTGAAAATTCACAAAGCGAAAGACAGTAATTAAATTTATATGCATTTAATAGTACTTTAACATATACATATCTGCTAAAAAAAACTTAAGCTGTGTCGAAAAAAGCTCGATGCAAAAAAAAAACAAATAAGTCAAAAAATTTATTTTCTGGTTGAAAGAAGTTCAAAATACTAGTAACAGAAATAAAAGAAGCGCCTAATTTCGACCTGTTTTATCTATATTCCGTTTGTTTATTCAATATTTAAATTTTTTTTTATAAAAGTCTACCTCATATCACATACATATAGTTAACTGCATATAAATGGGCATTTCTCTTACGTCATGATTTCTTTAAAAAGACTTCATAATTTCAAAGATATGATTAATTCCAACACTTATTTAAAAAATGCAGTGCAATGCAAAACAAAAAATAATGGGTACCAATTTAAAGAAAAAATTCTGTAGAATTTTTCGTTGGGTTCACAAGGGAAAATTAGAATTCAAAATGC